>NW_027266244.1:0-18285 GCF_036785885.1 Coffea arabica
GTGCAAAAAGGAATTCTTACTTTAATAAGAAAAGAAAGAAAAGCAGGTCTTATAACTCTTATAGCTCTATAAAAGACCCTAAGGAAAACTATAGATAAATAAGAGCCTTTAACAAGAGCTACTTGAACTACAAGAAGAGGAGCTCATAGAGGAGTAGCTCCTAGCTCATAGCTACTAGCTGCATTAACTCATAGATCAAGTAGTAGAAAGGAACGTTACCCCCCTTAATCCCCCTCGGGGGGAATAGGAAAAGGTCCTGCCCTTGACTCTATTTCTTTCAGAATAGCGGGCAGGCAAGAGAGCTACTTCCTTATATTCCTATTAAGATCAATAAGGACAATACTCTCTTCTTTTGTACAAGTCTCGTGCAATTTAATACTAGTATACAAGACTCCAATCGAGAAGGAAGAGCTATCGTTCGTTCTCCTTACCCAAGGAGAACTCACTTGAAGAATCCTTCAGTTAAGACAAGTTCCATCCTCTGTTTATAAATAACTCTAACTCGAACTCATAACTCATATTTTGATATATGATCATGGGGAGAACCCTGCATTTGTTAATTTATGGTTTCGTTCCTGCTAGATGGTTAGTCCGGCTTAACCGGAGGCGGGATTTGGCTTATAAATCTATTCAAACCAGCCATAAAGAGGCAGTTGCAGACAAGACGGCTCTGATTGGGGCAGACGTACAGGAACTAAAAGTCGGAGTGCGTACTGCTTCGCCAATGCACAGTCGAATAGTGCGGCACGCCGAGATGAAGGGGTTGGCTCCATACTTGGTAATAGTACAGTAGGAGCTCTTTTCTTCCTCTCTGTCAACTAACATTTGAGGATTCTAGTTTGCATATCCGTAGGCTTAAACTTCCCCCCGACTAACAAGCCCCTCTTTAGCTCGTTCAGGAGCCCTACCCAGGACTCCTTTACTAAAGGAAGACTAAGAGCTTCTTTTAGCGAGTTAGAACATTAAGAGGAGATTTAGTAGTGGTTGCATTCGTCGCTTTCCGGAGGGAGGATATTCGGGGGATGCTTTTCGTCAACCGTTGCTGTCCCTTCGGGTGCGCCCTTGCCGGAGGGAAGACAGGATTTAGGTTTTCCTTCGTGCGTCCCCCCCAGCCCCCTGAGGGGGAGCCCGCCCGGAGAGAGAGCTCTTGGAGTTGGTCGCTTAGCCGTCAGACCGAAGGGCGAAGACCGGAGGCGAGGAAAGCTACTGGAAAACAAATGTTAGGTTTCAGGGATTACGACAGTAGAGGCATACGCTAAAGAGCTCTCCAGAGCTCTCTAGCAGCCTCTAGATTCGTAAATAAAGAAAGGAGCTCCAGACTGTACCAGGTGGAAAACTAGCAGATTCAAGGCCTCGTCCTCGCCCTATGAAAATAGGATGTTTCTCCTGTGTTCAGTAGGCTAGGAGCTACTTATTAGCATACTTATGTGCAAAAAGGAATTCTTACTTTAATAAGAAAAGAAAGAAAAGCAGGTCTTATAACTCTTATAGCTCTATAAAAGACCCTAAGGAAAACTATAGATAAATAAGAGCCTTTAACAAGAGCTACTTGAACTACAAGAAGAGGAGCTCATAAGAGGAGTAGCTCCTAGCTCATAGCTACTAGCTGCATTAACTCATAGATCAAGTAGTAGAAAGGAACGTTACCCCCCTTAATCCCCCTCGGGGGGAATAGGAAAAGGTCCTGCCCTTGACTCTATTTCTTTCAGAAATAGCGGGCAGGCAAGAGAGCTACTTCCTTATATTCCTATTAAGATCAATAAGGACAATACTCTCTTCTTTTGTACAAGTCTCGTGCAATTTAATACTAGTATACAAGACTCCAATCGAGAAGGAAGAGCTATCGTTCGTTCTCCTTACCCAAGGAGAACTCACTGAAGAATCCTTCAGTTAAGACAAGTTCCATCCTCTGTTTATAAATAACTCTAACTCGAACTCATAACTCATATTTTGATATATGATCAGAGAACCTGCATTTGTTAATTTATGGTTTCGTTCCTGCTAGATGGTTAGTCCGGCTTACCGGAGGCGGGATTTGGCTTATAAATCTATTCAAACCAGCCATAAAGAGGCAGATGCAGACAAGACGGCTCTGATTGGGGCAGACGTACAGGAACTAAAAGTCGGAGTGCGTACTAGCTTCGCCAATGCACAGTCGAATAGTGCGGCACGCCGAGATGAAGGGGTTGGCTCATAACTGGTAATAGTACAGTAGGAGCTCTTTTCTTCCTCTCTGTCACTAACTAACATTTGAGGATTCTAGTTTGCATATCCGTAGGCTTAAACTTCCCCCCGACTAACAAGCCCTCTATTAGCTCGTTCAGGAGCCCTACCCAGGACTCCTTTACTAAAGGAAGACTAAGAGCTTCTTTTAGCGAGTTAGAACATTAAGAGGAGATTTAGTAGTGGTTGCATTCGTCGCTTTCCGGAGGGAGGATATTCGGGGATGCTTTTCGTCAACCGTTGCTGTCCCTTCGGGTGCGCCCTTGCCGGAGGGAAGACAGGATTTAGGTTTTCCTTCGTGCGTCCCCCCCAGCCCCCTGAGGGGGAGCCCGCCCGGAGAGAGAGCTCTTGGAGTTGGTCGCTTAGCCGTCAGACCGAAGGGCGAAGACCGGAGGCGAGGAAAGCTACTGGAAAACAAATGTTAGGTTTCAGGGATTACGACAGTAGAGGCATACGCTAAAGAGCTCTCCCAGAGCTCTCTAGCAGCCTCTAGATTCGTAAATAAAGAAAGGAGCTCCAGACTGTACCAGGTGGAAAACTAGCAGATTCAAGGCCCTCGTCCTCGCCCTATGAAAATAGGATGTTTCTCCTGTGTTCAGTAGGCTAGGAGCTACTTATTAGCATACTTATGTGCAAAAAGGAATTCTTACTTTAATAAGAAAAGAAAGAAAAGCAGGTCTTATAACTCTTATAGCTCTATAAAAGACCCTAAGGAAAACTATAGATAAATAAGAGCCTTTAACAAGAGCTACTTGAACTACAAGAAGAGGAGCTCATAAGAGGAGTAGCTCCTAGCTCATAGCTACTAGCTGCATTAACTCATAGATCAAGTAGTAGAAAGGAACGTTACCCCCCTTAAATCCCCCTCGGGGGGAATAGGAAAAGGTCCTGCCCTTGACTCTATTTCTTTCAGAAATAGCGGGCAGGCAAGAGAGCTACTTCCTTATATTCCTATTAAGATCAATAAGGACAATACTCTCTTCTTTTGTACGTGCAATTTAATACTAGTATACAAGACTCCAATCGAGAAGGAAGAGCTATCGTTCGTTCTCCTTACCCAAGGAGAACTCACTGAAGAATCCTTCAGTTAAGACAAGTTCCATCCTCTGTTTATAAATAACTCTTACTCGAACTCATAACTCATATTTTGATATATGATCAGAGAACCTGCATTTGTTAATTTATGGTTTCGTTCCTGCTAGATGGTTAGTCCGGCTTACCGGAGGCGGGGATTTGGCTTATAAATCTATTCAAACCAGCCATAAAGAGGCAGATGCAGACAAGACGGCTCTGATTGGGGCAGACGTACAGGAACTAAAAGTCGGAGTGCGTACTGCTTCGCCAATGCACAGTCGAATAGTGCGGCACGCCGAGATGAAGGGGTTGGCTCCATACTGGTAATAGTACAGTAGGAGCTCTTTTCTTCCCTCTCTGTCAACTAACATTTGAGGATTCTAGTTGCATATCCGTAGGCTTAAACTTCCCCCCCGACTAACAAGCCCTCTATTAGCTCGTTCAGGAGCCCTACCCAGGACTCCTTTACTAAAGGAAGACTAAGAGCTTCTTTTAGCGAGTTAGAACATTAAGAGGAGATTTAGTAGTGGTTGCATTCGTCGCTTTCCGGAGGGAGGATATTCGGGGGATGCTTTTCGTCAACCGTTGCTGTCCCTTCGGGTGCGCCCTTGCCGGAGGGAAGACAGGATTTAGGTTTTCCCTTCGTGCGTCCCCCCCAGCCCCCTGAGGGGAGCCCGCCCGGAGAGAGAGCTCTTGGAGTTGGTCGCTTAGCCGTCAGACCGAAGGGCGAAGACCGGAGCGAGAGGAAGCTACTGGAAAACAAATGTTAGGTTTCAGGGATTACGACAGTAGAGGCATACGCTAAAGAGCTCTCCCAGAGCTCTCTAGCAGCCTCTAGATTCGTAAATAAAGAAAGGAGCTCCAGACTGTACCAGGTGGAAAACTAGCAGATTCAAGGCCCTCGTCCTCGCCCTATGAAAATAGGATGTTTCTCCTGTGTTCAGTAGGCTAGGAGCTACTTATTAGCATACTTATGTGCAAAAAGGAATTCTTACTTTAATAAGAAAAGAAAGAAAAGCAGGTCTTATAACTCTTATAGCTCTATAAAAGACCCTAAGGAAAAACTATAGATAAATAAGAGCCTTTAACAAGAGCTACTTGAACTACAAGAAGAGGAGCTCATAAGAGGAGTAGCTCCTAGCTCATAGCTACTAGCTGCATTAACTCATAGATCAAGTAGTAGAAAGGAACGTTACCCCCCTTAATCCCCCTCGGGGGGAATAGGAAAAGGTCCTGCCCTTGACTCTATTTCTTTCAGAAATAGCGGGCAGGCAAGAGAGCTACTTCCTTATATTCCTATTAAGATCAATAAGGACAATACTCTCTTCTTTTGTACAAGTCTCGTGCAATTTAATACTAGTATACAAGACTCCAATCGAGAAGGAAGAGCTATCGTTCGTTCTCCTTACCCAAGGAGAACTCACTGAAGAATCCTTCAGTTAAGACAAGTTCCATCCTCTGTTTATAAATAACTCTAACTCGAACTCATAACTCATATTTTGATATATGATCAGAGAACCTGCATTTGTTAATTTATGGTTTCGTTCCTGCTAGATGGTTAGTCCGGCTTACCGGAGGCGGGATTTGGCTTATAAATCTATTCAAACCAGCCATAAAGAGGCAGATGCAGACAAGACGGCTCTGATTGGGGCAGACGTACAGGAACTAAAAGTCGGAGTGCGTACTGCTTCGCCAATGCACAGTCGAATAGTGCGGCACGCCGAGATGAAGGGGTTGGCTCCATACTGGTAATAGTACAGTAGGAGCTCTTTTCTTCCTCTCTGTCAACTAACATTTGAGGATTCTAGTTTGCATATCCGTAGGCTTAAACTTCCCCCCGACTAACAAGCCCTCTATTAGCTCGTTCAGGAGCCCTACCCAGGACTCCTTTACTAAAGGAAGACTAAGAGCTTCTTTTAGCGAGTTAGAACATTAAGAGGAGATTTAGTAGTGGTTGCATTCGTCGCTTTCCGGAGGGAGGATATTCGGGGGATGCTTTTCGTCAACCGTTGCTGTCCCTTCGGGTGCGCCCTTGCCGGAGGACAGACAGGATTTAGGTTTTCCTTCGTGCGTCCCCCCCAGCCCCCTGAGGGGGAGCCCGCCCGGAGAGAGAGCTCTTGGAGTTGGTCGCTTAGCCGTCAGACCGAAGGGCGAAGACCGGAGGCGAGGAAAGCTACTGGAAAACAAATGTTAGGTTTCAGGGATTACGACAGTAGAGGCATACGCTAAAGAGCTCTCCCAGAGCTCTCTAGCAGCCTCTAGATTCGTAAATAAAGAAAGGAGCTCCAGACTGTACCAGGTGGAAAACTAGCAGATTCAAGGCCCTCGTCCTCGCCCTATGAAAATAGGATGTTTCTCCTGTGTTCAGTAGGCTAGGAGCTACTTATTAGCATACTTATGTGCAAAAAGGAATTCTTACTTTAATAAGAAAAGAAAGAAAAGCAGGTCTTATAACTCTTATAGCTCTATAAAAGACCCTAAGGAAAACTATAGATAAATAAGAGCCTTTAACAAGAGCTACTTGAACTACAAGAAGAGGAGCTCATAAGAGGAGTAGCTCCTAGCTCATAGCTACTAGCTGCATTAACTCATAGATCAAGTAGTAGAAAGGAACGTTACCCCCCTTAATCCCCCTCGGGGGGAATAGGAAAAGGTCCTGCCCTTGACTCTATTTCTTTCAGAAATAGCGGGCAGGCAAGAGAGCTACTTCCTTATATTCCTATTAAGATCAATAAGGACAATACTCTCTTCTTTTGTACAAGTCTCGTGCAATTTAATACTAGTATACAAGACTCCAATCGAGAAGGAAGAGCTATCGTTCGTTCTCCTTACCCAAGGAGAACTCACTGAAGAATCCTTCAGTTAAGACAAGTTCCATCCTCTGTTTATAAATAACTCTAACTCGAACTCATAACTCATATTTTGATATATGATCAGAGAACCTGCATTTGTTAATTTATGGTTTCGTTCCTGCTAGATGGTTAGTCCGGCTTACCGGAGGCGGGATTTGGCTTATAAATCTATTCAAACCAGCCATAAAGAGGCAGATGCAGACAAGACGGCTCTGATTGGGGCAGACGTACAGGAACTAAAAGTCGGAGTGCGTACTGCTTCGCCAATGCACAGTCGAATAGTGCGGCACGCCGAGATGAAGGGGTTGGCTCCATACTGGTAATAGTACAGTAGGAGCTCTTTTCTTCCTCTCTGTCAACTAACATTTGAGGATTCTAGTTTGCATATCCGTAGGCTTAAACTTCCCCCCGACTAACAAGCCCTCTATTAGCTCGTTCAGGAGCCCTACCCAGGACTCCTTTACTAAAGGAAGACTAAGAGCTTCTTTTAGCGAGTTAGAACATTAAGAGGAGATTTAGTAGTGGTTGCATTCGTCGCTTTCCGGAGGGAGGATATTCGGGGGATGCTTTTCGTCAACCGTTGCTGTCCCTTCGGGTGCGCCCTTGCCGGAGGGAAGACAGGATTTAGGTTTTCCTTCGTGCGTCCCCCCCAGCCCCCTGAGGGGGAGCCCGCCCGGAGAGAGAGCTCTTGGAGTTGGTCGCTTAGCCGTCAGACCGAAGGGCGAAGACCGGAGGCGAGGAAAGCTACTGGAAAACAAATGTTAGGTTTCAGGGATTACGACAGTAGAGGCATACGCTAAAGAGCTCTCCCAGAGCTCTCTAGCAGCCTCTAGATTCGTAAATAAAGAAAGGAGCTCCAGACTGTACCAGGTGGAAAACTAGCAGATTCAAGGCCCTCGTCCTCGCCCTATGAAAATAGGATGTTTCTCCTGTGTTCAGTAGGCTAGGAGCTACTTATTAGCATACTTATGTGCAAAAAGGAATTCTTACTTTAATAAGAAAAGAAAGAAAAGCAGGTCTTATAACTCTTATAGCTCTATAAAAGACCCTAAGGAAAACTATAGATAAATAAGAGCCTTTAACAAGAGCTACTTGAACTACAAGAAGAGGAGCTCATAAGAGGAGTAGCTCCTAGCTCATAGCTACTAGCTGCATTAACTCATAGATCAAGTAGTAGAAAGGAACGTTACCCCCCTTAATCCCCCTCGGGGGGAATAGGAAAAGGTCCTGCCCTTGACTCTATTTCTTTCAGAAATAGCGGGCAGGCAAGAGAGCTACTTCCTTATATTCCTATTAAGATCAATAAGGACAATACTCTCTTCTTTTGTACAAGTCTCGTGCAATTTAATACTAGTATACAAGACTCCAATCGAGAAGGAAGAGCTATCGTTCGTTCTCCTTACCCAAGGAGAACTCACTGAAGAATCCTTCAGTTAAGACAAGTTCCATCCTCTGTTTATAAATAACTCTAACTCGAACTCATAACTCATATTTTGATATATGATCAGAGAACCTGCATTTGTTAATTTATGGTTTCGTTCCTGCTAGATGGTTAGTCCGGCTTACCGGAGGCGGGATTTGGCTTATAAATCTATTCAAACCAGCCATAAAGAGGCAGATGCAGACAAGACGGCTCTGATTGGGGCAGACGTACAGGAACTAAAAGTCGGAGTGCGTACTGCTTCGCCAATGCACAGTCGAATAGTGCGGCACGCCGAGATGAAGGGGTTGGCTCCATACTGGTAATAGTACAGTAGGAGCTCTTTTCTTCCTCTCTGTCAACTAACATTTGAGGATTCTAGTTTGCATATCCGTAGGCTTAAACTTCCCCCCGACTAACAAGCCCTCTATTAGCTCGTTCAGGAGCCCTACCCAGGACTCCTTTACTAAAGGAAGACTAAGAGCTTCTTTTAGCGAGTTAGAACATTAAGAGGAGATTTAGTAGTGGTTGCATTCGTCGCTTTCCGGAGGGAGGATATTCGGGGGATGCTTTTCGTCAACCGTTGCTGTCCCTTCGGGTGCGCCCTTGCCGGAGGGAAGACAGGATTTAGGTTTTCCTTCGTGCGTCCCCCCCAGCCCCCTGAGGGGGAGCCCGCCCGGAGAGAGAGCTCTTGGAGTTGGTCGCTTAGCCGTCAGACCGAAGGGCGAAGACCGGAGGCGAGGAAAGCTACTGGAAAACAAATGTTAGGTTTCAGGGATTACGACAGTAGAGGCATACGCTAAAGAGCTCTCCCAGAGCTCTCTAGCAGCCTCTAGATTCGTAAATAAAGAAAGGAGCTCCAGACTGTACCAGGTGGAAAACTAGCAGATTCAAGGCCCTCGTCCTCGCCCTATGAAAATAGGATGTTTCTCCTGTGTTCAGTAGGCTAGGAGCTACTTATTAGCATACTTATGTGCAAAAAGGAATTCTTACTTTAATAAGAAAAGAAAGAAAAGCAGGTCTTATAACTCTTATAGCTCTATAAAAGACCCTAAGGAAAACTATAGATAAATAAGAGCCTTTAACAAGAGCTACTTGAACTACAAGAAGAGGAGCTCATAAGAGGAGTAGCTCCTAGCTCATAGCTACTAGCTGCATTAACTCATAGATCAAGTAGTAGAAAGGAACGTTACCCCCCTTAATCCCCCTCGGGGGGGAATAGGAAAAGGTCCTGCCCTTGACTCTATTTCTTTCAGAAATAGCGGGCAGGCAAGAGAGCTACTTCCTTATATTCCTATTAAGATCAATAAGGACAATACTCTCTTCTTTTGTACAAGTCTCGTGCAATTTAATACTAGTATACAAGACTCCAATCGAGAAGGAAGAGCTATCGTTCGTTCTCCTTACCCAAGGAGAACTCACTGAAGAATCCTTCAGTTAAGACAAGTTCCATCCTCTGTTTATAAATAACTCTAACTCGAACTCATAACTCATATTTTGATATATGATCAGAGAACCTGCATTTGTTAATTTATGGTTTCGTTCCTGCTAGATGGTTAGTCCGGCTTACCGGAGGCGGGATTTGGCTTATAAATCTATTCAAACCAGCCATAAAGAGGCAGATGCAGACAAGACGGCTCTGATTGGGGCAGACGTACAGGAACTAAAAGTCGGAGTGCGTACTGCTTCGCCAATGCACAGTCGAATAGTGCGGCACGCCGAGATGAAGGGGTTGGCTCCATACTGGTAATAGTACAGTAGGAGCTCTTTTCTTCCTCTCTGTCAACTAACATTTGAGGATTCTAGTTTGCATATCCGTAGGCTTAAACTTCCCCCCGACTAACAAGCCCTCTATTAGCTCGTTCAGGAGCCCTACCCAGGACTCCTTTACTAAAGGAAGACTAAGAGCTTCTTTTAGCGAGTTAGAACATTAAGAGGAGATTTAGTAGTGGTTGCATTCGTCGCTTTCCGGAGGGAGGATATTCGGGGGATGCTTTTCGTCAACCGTTGCTGTCCCTTCGGGTGCGCCCTTGCCGGAGGGAAGACAGGATTTAGGTTTTCCTTCGTGCGTCCCCCCCCAGCCCCCTGAGGGGGAGCCCGCCCGGAGAGAGAGCTCTTGGAGTTGGTCGCTTAGCCGTCAGACCGAAGGGCGAAGACCGGAGGCGAGGAAAGCTACTGGAAAACAAATGTTAGGTTTCAGGGATTACGACAGTAGAGGCATACGCTAAAGAGCTCTCCCAGAGCTCTCTAGCAGCCTCTAGATTCGTAAATAAAGAAAGGAGCTCCAGACTGTACCAGGTGGAAAACTAGCAGATTCAAGGCCCTCGTCCTCGCCCTATGAAAATAGGATGTTTCTCCTGTGTTCAGTAGGCTAGGAGCTACTTATTAGCATACTTATGTGCAAAAAGGAATTCTTACTTTAATAAGAAAAGAAAGAAAAGCAGGTCTTATAACTCTTATAGCTCTATAAAAGACCCTAAGGAAAACTATAGATAAATAAGAGCCTTTAACAAGAGCTACTTGAACTACAAGAAGAGGAGCTCATAAGAGGAGTAGCTCCTAGCTCATAGCTACTAGCTGCATTAACTCATAGATCAAGTAGTAGAAAGGAACGTTACCCCCCTTAATCCCCCTCGGGGGGAATAGGAAAAGGTCCTGCCCTTGACTCTATTTCTTTCAGAAATAGCGGGCAGGCAAGAGAGCTACTTCCTTATATTCCTATTAAGATCAATAAGGACAATACTCTCTTCTTTTGTACAAGTCTCGTGCAATTTAATACTAGTATACAAGACTCCAATCGAGAAGGAAGAGCTATCGTTCGTTCTCCTTACCCAAGGAGAACTCACTGAAGAATCCTTCAGTTAAGACAAGTTCCATCCTCTGTTTATAAATAACTCTAACTCGAACTCATAACTCATATTTTGATATATGATCAGAGAACCTGCATTTGTTAATTTATGGTTTCGTTCCTGCTAGATGGTTAGTCCGGCTTACCGGAGGCGGGATTTGGCTTATAAATCTATTCAAACCAGCCATAAAGAGGCAGATGCAGACAAGACGGCTCTGATTGGGGCAGACGTACAGGAACTAAAAGTCGGAGTGCGTACTGCTTCGCCAATGCACAGTCGAATAGTGCGGCACGCCGAGATGAAGGGGTTGGCTCCATACTGGTAATAGTACAGTAGGAGCTCTTTTCTTCCTCTCTGTCAACTAACATTTGAGGATTCTAGTTTGCATATCCGTAGGCTTAAACTTCCCCCCGACTAACAAGCCCTCTATTAGCTCGTTCAGGAGCCCTACCCAGGACTCCTTTACTAAAGGAAGACTAAGAGCTTCTTTTAGCGAGTTAGAACATTAAGAGGAGATTTAGTAGTGGTTGCATTCGTCGCTTTCCGGAGGGAGGATATTCGGGGGATGCTTTTCGTCAACCGTTGCTGTCCCTTCGGGTGCGCCCTTGCCGGAGGGAAGACAGGATTTAGGTTTTCCTTCGTGCGTCCCCCCCAGCCCCCTGAGGGGGAGCCCGCCCGGAGAGAGAGCTCTTGGAGTTGGTCGCTTAGCCGTCAGACCGAAGGGCGAAGACCGGAGGCGAGGAAAGCTACTGGAAAACAAATGTTAGGTTTCAGGGATTACGACAGTAGAGGCATACGCTAAAGAGCTCTCCCAGAGCTCTCTAGCAGCCTCTAGATTCGTAAATAAAGAAAGGAGCTCCAGACTGTACCAGGTGGAAAACTAGCAGATTCAAGGCCCTCGTCCTCGCCCTATGAAAATAGGATGTTTCTCCTGTGTTCAGTAGGCTAGGAGCTACTTATTAGCATACTTATGTGCAAAAAGGAATTCTTACTTTAATAAGAAAAGAAAGAAAAGCAGGTCTTATAACTCTTATAGCTCTATAAAAGACCCTAAGGAAAACTATAGATAAATAAGAGCCTTTAACAAGAGCTACTTGAACTACAAGAAGAGGAGCTCATAAGAGGAGTAGCTCCTAGCTCATAGCTACTAGCTGCATTAACTCATAGATCAAGTAGTAGAAAGGAACGTTACCCCCCTTAATCCCCCTCGGGGGGAATAGGAAAAGGTCCTGCCCTTGACTCTATTTCTTTCAGAAATAGCGGGCAGGCAAGAGAGCTACTTCCTTATATTCCTATTAAGATCAATAAGGACAATACTCTCTTCTTTTGTACAAGTCTCGTGCAATTTAATACTAGTATACAAGACTCCAATCGAGAAGGAAGAGCTATCGTTCGTTCTCCTTACCCAAGGAGAACTCACTGAAGAATCCTTCAGTTAAGACAAGTTCCATCCTCTGTTTATAAATAACTCTAACTCGAACTCATAACTCTTATTTTGATATATGATCAGAGAACCTGCATTTGTTAATTTATGGTTTCGTTCCTGCTAGATGGTTAGTCCGGCTTACCGGAGGCGGGATTTGGCTTATAAATCTATTCAAACCAGCCATAAAGAGGCAGATGCAGACAAGACGGCTCTGATTGGGGCAGACGTACAGGAACTAAAAGTCGGAGTGCGTACTGCTTCGCCAATGCACATCGAATAGTGCGGCACGCCGAGATGAAGGGGTTGGCTCCATACTGGTAATAGTACAGTAGGAGCTCTTTTCTTCCTCTCTGTCAACTAACATTTGAGGATTCTAGTTTGCATATCCGTAGGCTTAAACTTCCCCCCGACTAACAAGCCCTCTATTAGCTCGTTCAGGAGCCCTACCCAGGACTCCTTTACTAAAGGAAGACTAAGAGCTTCTTTTAGCGAGTTAGAACATTAAGAGGAGATTTAGTAGTGGTTGCATTCGTCGCTTTCCGGAGGGAGGATATTCGGGGGATGCTTTTCGTCAACCGTTGCTGTCCCTTCGGGTGCGCCCTTGCCGGAGGGAAGACAGGATTTAGGTTTTCCTTCGTGCGTCCCCCCCAGCCCCCTGAGGGGGAGCCCGCCCGGAGAGAGAGCTCTTGGAGTTGGTCGCTTAGCCGTCAGACCGAAGGGCGAAGACCGGAGGCGAGGAAAGCTACTGGAAAACAAATGTTAGGTTTCAGGGATTACGACAGTAGAGGCATACGCTAAAGAGCTCTCCCAGAGCTCTCTAGCAGCCTCTAGATTCGTAAATAAAGAAAGGAGCTCCAGACTGTACCAGGTGGAAAACTAGCAGATTCAAGGCCCTCGTCCTCGCCCTATGAAAATAGGATGTTTCTCCTGTGTTCAGTAGGCTAGGAGCTACTTATTAGCATACTTATGTGCAAAAAGGAATTCTTACTTTAATAAGAAAAGAAAGAAAAGCAGGTCTTATAACTCTTATAGCTCTATAAAAGACCCTAAGGAAAACTATAGATAAATAAGAGCCTTTAACAAGAGCTACTTGAACTACAAGAAGAGGAGCTCATAAGAGGAGTAGCTCCTAGCTCATAGCTACTAGCTGCATTAACTCATAGATCAAGAGTAGTAGAGAAGGGAACGTTACCCCCCTTAATCCCCCTCGGGGGGAATAGGAAAAGGTCCTGCCCTTGACTCTATTTCTTTCAGAAATAGCGGGCAGGCAAGAGAGCTACTTCCTTATATTCCTATTAAGATCAATAAGGACAATACTCTCTTCTTTTGTACAAGTCTCGTGCAATTTAATACTAGTATACAAGACTCCAATCGAGAAGGAAGAGCTATCGTTCGTTCTCCTTACCCAAGGAGAACTCACTGAAGAATCCTTCAGTTAAGACAAGTTCCATCCTCTGTTTATAAATAACTCTAACTCGAACTCATAACTCATATTTTGATATATGATCAGAGAACCTGCATTTGTTAATTTATGGTTTCGTTCCTGCTAGATGGTTAGTCCGGCTTACCGGAGGCGGGATTTGGCTTATAAATCTATTCAAACCAGCCATAAAGAGGCAGATGCAGACAAGACGGCTCTGATTGGGGCAGACGTACAGGAACTAAAAGTCGGAGTGCGTACTGCTTCGCCAATGCACAGTCGAATAGTGCGGCACGCCGAGATGAAGGGGGTTGGCTCCATACTGGTAATAGTACAGTAGGAGCTCTTTTCTTCCTCTCTGTCAACTAACATTTGAGGATTCTAGTTTGCATATCCGTAGGCTTAAACTTCCCCCCGACTAACAAGCCCTCTATTAGCTCGTTCAGGAGCCCTACCCAGGACTCCTTTACTAAAGGAAGACTAAGAGCTTCTTTTAGCGAGTTAGAACATTAAGAGGAGATTTAGTAGTGGTTGCATTCGTCGCTTTCCGGAGGGAGGATATTCGGGGGATGCTTTTCGTCAACCGTTGCTGTCCCTTCGGGTGCGCCCTTGCCGGAGGGAAGACAGGATTTAGGTTTTCCTTCGTGCGTCCCCCCCAGCCCCCTGAGGGGAGCCCGCCCGGAGAGAGAGCTCTTGGAGTTGGTCGCTTAGCCGTCAGACCGAAGGGCGAAGACCGGAGGCGAGGAAAGCTACTGGAAAACAAATGTTAGGTTTCAGGGATTACGACAGTAGAGGCATACGCTAAAGAGCTCTCCCAGAGCTCTCTAGCAGCCTCTAGATTCGTAAATAAAGAAAGGAGCTCCAGACTGTACCAGGTGGAAAACTAGCAGATTCAAGGCCCTCGTCCTCGCCCTATGAAAATAGGATGTTTCTCCTGTGTTCAGTAGGCTAGGAGCTACTTATTAGCATACTTATGTGCAAAAAGGAATTCTTACTTTAATAAGAAAAGAAAGAAAAGCAGGTCTTATAACTCTTATAGCTCTATAAAAGACCCTAAGGAAAACTATAGATAAATAAGAGCCTTTAACAAGAGCTACTTGAACTACAAGAAGAGGAGCTCATAAGAGGAGTAGCTCCTAGCTCATAGCTACTAGCTGCATTAACTCATAGATCAAGTAGTAGAAAGGAACGTTACCCCCCTTAATCCCCCTCGGGGGGAATAGGAAAAGGTCCTGCCCTTGACTCTATTTCTTTCAGAAATAGCGGGCAGGCAAGAGAGCTACTTCCTTATATTCCTATTAAGATCAATAAGGACAATACTCTCTTCTTTTGTACAAGTCTCGTGCAATTTAATACTAGTATACAAGACTCCAATCGAGAAGGAAGAGCTATCGTTCGTTCTCCTTACCCAAGGAGAACTCACTGAAGAATCCTTCAGTTAAGACAAGTTCCATCCTCTGTTTATAAATAACTCTAACTCGAACTCATAACTCATATTTTGATATATGATCAGAGAACCTGCATTTGTTAATTTATGGTTTCGTTCCTGCTAGATGGTTAGTCCGGCTTACCGGAGGCGGGATTTGGCTTATAAATCTATTCAAACCAGCCATAAAGAGGCAGATGCAGACAAGACGGCTCTGATTGGGGCAGACGTACAGGAACTAAAAGTCGGAGTGCGTACTGCTTCGCCAATGCACAGTCGAATAGTGCGGCACGCCGAGATGAAGGGGTTGGCTCCATACTGGTAATAGTACAGTAGGAGCTCTTTTCTTCCTCTCTGTCAACTAACATTTGAGGATTCTAGTTTGCATATCCGTAGGCTTAAACTTCCCCCCGACTAACAAGCCCTCTATTAGCTCGTTCAGGAGCCCTACCCAGGACTCCTTTACTAAAGGAAGACTAAGAGCTTCTTTTAGCGAGTTAGAACATTAAGAGGAGATTTAGTAGTGGTTGCATTCGTCGCTTTCCGGAGGGAGGATATTCGGGGGATGCTTTTCGTCAACCGTTGCTGTCCCTTCGGGTGCGCCCTTGCCGGAGGGAAGACAGGATTTAGGTTTTCCTTCGTGCGTCCCCCCCAGCCCCCTGAGGGGAGCCCGCCCGGAGAGAGAGCTCTTGGAGTTGGTCGCTTAGCCGTCAGACCGAAGGGCGAAGACCGGAGGCGAGGAAAGCTACTGGAAAACAAATGTTAGGTTTCAGGGATTACGACAGTAGAGGCATACGCTAAAGAGCTCTCCCAGAGCTCTCTAGCAGCCTCTAGATTCGTAAATAAAGAAAGGAGCTCCAGACTGTACCAGGTGGAAAACTAGCAGATTCAAGGCCCTCGTCCTCGCCCTATGAAAATAGGATGTTTCTCCTGTGTTCAGTAGGCTAGGAGCTACTTATTAGCATACTTATGTGCAAAAAGGAATTCTTACTTTAATAAGAAAAGAAAGAAAAGCAGGTCTTATAACTCTTATAGCTCTATAAAAGACCCTAAGGAAAACTATAGATAAATAAGAGCCTTTAACAAGAGCTACTTGAACTACAAGAAGAGGAGCTCATAAGAGGAGTAGCTCCTAGCTCATAGCTACTAGCTGCATTAACTCATAGATCAAGTAGTAGAAAGGAACGTTACCCCCCTTAATCCCCCTCGGGGGGAATAGGAAAAGGTCCTGCCCTTGACTCTATTTCTTTCAGAAATAGCGGGCAGGCAAGAGAGCTACTTCCTTATATTCCTATTAAGATCAATAAGGACAATACTCTCTTCTTTTGTACAAGTCTCGTGCAATTTAATACTAGTATACAAGACTCCAATCGAGAAGGAAGAGCTATCGTTCGTTCTCCTTACCCAAGGAGAACTCACTGAAGAATCCTTCAGTTAAGACAAGTTCCATCCTCTGTTTATAAATAACTCTAACTCGAACTCATAACTCATATTTTGATATATGATCAGAGAACCTGCATTTGTTAATTTATGGTTTCGTTCCTGCTAGATGGTTAGTCCGGCTTACCGGAGGCGGGATTTGGCTTATAAATCTATTCAAACCAGCCATAAAGAGGCAGATGCAGACAAGACGGCTCTGATTGGGGCAGACGTACAGGAACTAAAAGTCGGAGTGCGTACTGCTTCGCCAATGCACAGTCGAATAGTGCGGCACGCCGAGATGAAGGGGTTGGCTCCATACTGGTAATAGTACAGTAGGAGCTCTTTTCTTCCTCTCTGTCAACTAACATTTGAGGATTCTAGTTTGCATATCCGTAGGCTTAAACTTCCCCCCGACTAACAAGCCCTCTATTAGCTCGTTCAGGAGCCCTACCCAGGACTCCTTTACTAAAGGAAGACTAAGAGCTTCTTTTAGCGAGTTAGAACATTAAGAGGAGATTTAGTAGTGGTTGCATTCGTCGCTTTCCGGAGGGAGGATATTCGGGGGATGCTTTTCGTCAACCGTTGCTGTCCCTTCGGGTGCGCCCTTGCCGGAGGGAAGACAGGATTTAGGTTTTCCTTCGTGCGTCCCCCCCAGCCCCCTGAGGGGGAGCCCGCCCGGAGAGAGAGCTCTTGGAGTTGGTCGCTTAGCCGTCAGACCGAAGGGCGAAGACCGGAGGCGAGGAAAGCTACTGGAAAACAAATGTTAGGTTTCAGGGATTACGACAGTAGAGGCATACGCTAAAGAGCTCTCCCAGAGCTCTCTAGCAGCCTCTAGATTCGTAAATAAAGAAAGGAGCTCCAGACTGTACCAGGTGGAAAACTAGCAGATTCAAGGCCCTCGTCCTCGCCCTATGAAAATAGGATGTTTCTCCTGTGTTCAGTAGGCTAGGAGCTACTTATTAGCATACTTATGTGCAAAAAGGAATTCTTACTTTAATAAGAAAAGAAAGAAAAGCAGGTCTTATAACTCTTATAGCTCTATAAAAGACCCTAAGGAAAACTATAGATAAATAAGAGCCTTTAACAAGAGCTACTTGAACTACAAGAAGAGGAGCTCATAAGAGGAGTAGCTCCTAGCTCATAGCTACTAGCTGCATTAACTCATAGATCAAGTAGTAGAAAGGAACGTTACCCCCCTTAATCCCCCTCGGGGGGAATAGGAAAAGGTCCTGCCCTTGACTCTATTTCTTTCAGAAATAGCGGGCAGGCAAGAGAGCTACTTCCTTATATTCCTATTAAGATCAATAAGGACAATACTCTCTTCTTTTGTACAAGTCTCGTGCAATTTAATACTAGTATACAAGACTCCAATCGAGAAGGAAGAGCTATCGTTCGTTCTCCTTACCCAAGGAGAACTCACTGAAGAATCCTTCAGTTAAGACAAGTTCCATCCTCTGTTTATAAATAACTCTAACTCGAACTCATAACTCATATTTTGATATATGATCAGAGAACCTGCATTTGTTAATTTATGGTTTCGTTCCTGCTAGATGGTTAGTCCGGCTTACCGGAGGCGGGATTTGGCTTATAAATCTATTCAAACCAGCCATAAAGAGGCAGATGCAGACAAGACGGCTCTGATTGGGGCAGACGTACAGGAACTAAAAGTCGGAGTGCGTACTGCTTCGCCAATGCACAGTCGAATAGTGCGGCACGCCGAGATGAAGGGGTTGGCTCCATACTGGTAATAGTACAGTAGGAGCTCTTTTCTTCCTCTCTGTCAACTAACATTTGAGGATTCTAGTTTGCATATCCGTAGGCTTAAACTTCCCCCCGACTAACAAGCCCTCTATTAGCTCGTTCAGGAGCCCTACCCAGGACTCCTTTACTAAAGGAAGACTAAGAGCTTCTTTTAGCGAGTTAGAACATTAAGAGGAGATTTAGTAGTGGTTGCATTCGTCGCTTTCCGGAGGGAGGATATTCGGGGGATGCTTTTCGTCAACCGTTGCTGTCCCTTCGGGTGCGCCCTTGCCGGAGGGAAGACAGGATTTAGGTTTTCCTTCGTGCGTCCCCCCCAGCCCCCTGAGGGGGAGCCCGCCCGGAGAGAGAGCTCTTGGAGTTGGTCGCTTAGCCGTCAGACCGAAGGGCGAAGACCGGAGGCGAGGAAAGCTAC
>NW_027266245.1:0-40427 GCF_036785885.1 Coffea arabica
ATTAGGTAGGGGCAACCACCGGGAAACTCATTAAGAGGTCAGTCAGTCTATAAATCATCTAAGTCAGTAGGAGTTGGGAAGTTCTCAAAAGAGATAGAGTCAATAAGTATCGATCTTTCTTCTTAGCCAACAGGATGATCTACGTCTACATCTACATCCACGTCTGAGGCAGGAGACTTTGTTGAGCCCTGATCAGTACACGCTTTTATTTAAGTCAATGTCCAAGCCTAAAAAAAAGGATTTCCAAGTCAAGATGCCGGATCAGTATCACCAACGCTTGCTCTTGTCCTTCCTTCTCTCTGCCAGTGGTAAGGACTTTATCCCTTTCTTTTTATGGTAAATGCTAAGTTTTTCTTTCTTTTTCCCAAGCCAGTAAAAGAAGAAGGTTGTCGAGGACTACCCTAAGCCTACAAGTAGGCAGGACTTTTAGTTACAATGTCTAGGTTGGGAAAGCCTTTCTAAAGCCAATCGATTATCGGATTTCAACAACCCAACTACCACCCATTCGATTACCGGGAGTCAGAACATTCGGTCAGGGCCAGCTGGCACAAACAGAAAGAGACAAAGCCCTCACTCTGGCAGCCCTTTTTCCAGCGTAGACAGAGGGAGTTTAATCGGGAGAATAGCCGAGTGTACAGGCTACGGTACGGGTCGAAGAGCGAGCTTCAAGGGCAGAGAGAGGAGCAGCTTGACCGGACGAGGCGGGTGATCTCACTCCTGAAGTGATAAAGAACTACTTACTATTGCTAGCTAGGCTAATTCGGCTATGGCTATGTCCGGATCTAACTCTTTCCGCCTTTCTTGACTCTCGTTTTTTCCCTGGCCATCTTGCTGTTCGATGTTCTATGCGCTACAATCTAGCCTTCATGAATGCTTCTACTGACAACCTTCAACATCAGCTTGGAGCCATGAGCATAGATTCTCCCTCTGACAGTACCTGTATGATACGGGGCCAGCAATCATATGACAGGCAGCCCCGATGCTTTCACTGACTCTGCTCCATATCAAGGTAATCGAAAAGTGTTCACAGGGGAGAAGACTGCTCTTACCATTCATCGTATTGGTACTGTAGCTCTTGAGCCATCAGACTTTTCTCATAATGTTATGTATTGTATGTACCTCGGGTGGAAAAAAAAATCTGATATCTGTAGCTCAACTTGCTGGAGAGAAGCTCTGGGCATTCGAGTTTCATCCTTTGGACTGTATTGTGAAGGATTTCAAGACAGGGAAGGAGATCAGAAGAGGGAAGAAGTGCGGGCGTCTCTACAGCCTTGCAATGAGCGCTCCTGATTCCAGGTCCATCTCAAGACTCAATTCTGCGCCCTTTTAGCTCTTGCACAAGCGTTTAGGTCATATCCATTACGCTCGTTTAAATAATATTCGTAAATGGTCTGATTTTGTTTTTACAAATAAATGCTCTTATGCTCTATGTAAAAGTAGCCAAGAGGCTAAAAGCAACTTCCCTTCACTTCCTTTAGCCGATGGTACTTAGATAATTGGAATCCCCTCGGGTTCTGTTCTATTAGTGGAATTTTTCTTCATCCCATCTTCATACTATCTTCATGTCTGAGAATCTCTGCTCTTTAAGATGTTGAGAATCGCCTCTTTGACACTACCAGATCAGCATCAGCTAACTCTCCAGGCTAAGCCAATAAGATCGAATAAGAGGAAGTTTCTCTCAGAGAAGGAGGTCATGTGCCAGCCCTTATCCCTCCCTATAAGTTCTTTTACAGCCTTTACTTTATTCCATTCCTCCAGCTCCTTCGATGCATGAATCCCATTCGATGCCATTATTGGATTAACTGGGATGGGATAAATGCTCTTTCAATTAATTCAATTGAAATCTCTGTCTTGACTGCCAATCCTTAGCCCAAAAGAGCTCAGGGCATGAGATGCAGCGGTTAGGTCCCCTCTTGTCTTCTGCACCGGTTCCTGATTCAATTGCCCAAGAAAGAAAGGGCTATGCGAAAGGTTGCTTCAATATTCCTTTGGGCGGGTAGTTTTCGTTGAGAGCGAGGACCGAACGGATGGAAGAGGCACGTGACTGCTTGAAAGAAGAAGGCTATCTCCATTAATTATCATACCCGACTAGTCCCCAGTCGTTTCCATAGTCATTATCCATAATGATGATTTTTGGAGCATCACCTGCCTTTCTGGAGTTAAGGCTTTGCCTGGGTTGTTTCGGCTGTAGTTGGTGTTGGTACTTCAACCGGTGCTTTTACAGTCCCACCATCATAAGGAAGAACTACCCGGAAGGGTAGGGAAGGTCAAAAGAGTGGTAATCTTTCCTACCTACGGCTAACTCAATCAATCTTAGAGGGGGCCTCTGGATGCATCGGTCAGAACGGGGATTCCATCTTGCATTTGATGCCATCTTCTTTCTCCGCTCCGATTTAGTTTGTCTCGGTGACTGGCGGTTGTTGAATCAGTCTTCATTGGTAGGAGCTCATATAAGGATTGCTACGTTCTGATAGAAGGTAGCTGCCTTCTCTCTAATCAAAATGCCCAATAGATATGATATAAGATCACCTGACCCGCACCCTATTGGCTTCATGATCTCTATCGAAATGCAAATCAATCAACAACCATTGCCCTCACCCCGAACAGCCTATCCAATATGACCTATCGCGGGAGAAGAAATGACATTGACATGACATATAGAGAAGGGCTTTGCCCCACCTAGAGCCCTAATGAACTGCATTCTTGCTAGGCCCTATCGGTCTTTTCATCAGAGTTGCATTGGAAGAGCTCGATGGATCACCTATTCTAGCGACTAAGCACCCAAGAAAGGTCTTGACTGCCCATCCGGTTGGAGTTGCTGCTCAGTCGGATACGGATTCTGTAGCTGATCCCGCTCCTGGGTCAGAGAATGAATTCCACTTCCCTGATTAGCACCAATCGTCATGAACTGGAAAGGCTAGCTCAGAAGATGGCTAGGGTGCGGGGTACGGGGTATCTTTTTCATCGGCTTCAGCCAGCGTTCCGCCTCCGCCAATGAGATCTACCCTGATCTTGAGATCGCTAGTGGATGATATTGTTCGACCTCATCAGAGAATGAAGGATGTTGAATCCACTTCAGCTGCTTCTCTTCTGGTAATGCCCATGCCATGGGTTGATTGAAGACTGAGTCCTTGCTTTGCCATTCTTCCTAGGGGTTTGTTGACTAGGGGGTTTGATGTATGTGATGCTTGTCCTATTGGGTTAGTGGAACCAACCCGCCAAGTCCTCTATCTTGGGTTTGTTGAATCCTTCTTTTGTTGGACATCCCGCTGTTTGGTCAACATCAGCCATTTCTATACAATATGGCACAATCAATGGGGTACAGAGGGCTGCTCATTCAATCGATGACTGCAGTAGCTAGTAGACTGGTTTGGTGAACCTAGGGCTCAGTCCCCTTCTTCAATACTGGGTATTGGGCAATTCAAGATGCTGCTCTTTTGCCGGCAGGTGAAAAAGGAACACCTGGGATGACTACAACAATGTTTCCTTCTTCACTCACTGGGAAGACAGACAAAGAGGGCTAGCTAGTAGTGGGATCGTTGCCGAAGAGGAGGACTGGAATCGAAGAGTTTGCTAATGCTGCTCGAGCTGATGCTTTGCTTTGTTCTGATTACGCGGAAAGCAAGACTTCTGATAGAAGGCCTCGGTCTAGAAGCTCCCTTCTATTCCCTAACAAGCAATTCTGATTCAACAACCAGTCGGGGAAGAGAAGGCAGTTCTCTATCTTTTGATTAGCAAGGAAGGCGCGCTCCAACCCCAGAAGAAAGACTCCTCGGACTGGCATCACTGCCCCGTTCTGTTCCAGGGATAGATTCCTTGTTTGTTGCTCATTGAAGAAGTCTTAGTTTTCAGTTAGCTCTCGGCTAGCTCTCTGTAAGGTGATTCATCGCATGGCGCATGGAAGGGCTAAGCTTCTCTTTTCCCTGAAATCCCTGTCAACAACGTAAACAACTCGTGAAATTGGACTCATGGCCGAAGTCCTGATTCGGCAAGCAAATCAGACAACCAGTCCTTGATTCTTAGAAGACTCGGGAGTTGACATCAAATCCTGGCGCTCGGGGCTAAGCATTAGCATTAGACAGAGAAGAACCTGCTTCTGAGATAGACAGAATGAGAGTGGTCTGACATAGTTGAACGAAGGATTAGCTCAATGAGTACTAAAAAGGGTGCCCTATTTTGCCGGTCGAAGAAGCAGTTAGCTGGATTGAAGTCCCTTCTCTTCAGAGGTTAGCTCTGCAAATGCATTGGATTTGTTTTTAGTTTGTTTCCGGCTTCGCCAAGATTGGGTTTGTTTACCGGATCGAAAAAAAAAACTCGCTAGGAGAATCTTACGAATCAGACAGATCATATACAAAATAGAGGCACAGAAGGAAGACTTAAGTCGTCTTCGGCAAGAATCAGAGAACAGAGCGAGTAAAGAAGAAGAGATTGAGTGACTCTGATCCGGCTAGGGAGATTGTCTTCTTCGCGGTGAATCGTCCTCTTTGGAAGCCCTTGGCGGTGAATAAGCTGCCTGATTTGTCATTGGCTTTTGGGAATGGGGATTCAAGATGAGAGTTGCATGAGTTGCTTCGAGCTCTGCCATTGCCATATGCGGCTCCTCAGCTTCCTTCTTGGTTGGGGTGGCCGAGGTATGGTTCTCAGTCTTGATGTCGGAGCACGGAGATTCCGCTATATAGAGCTCAGATGGGACTTGCCTCTTGGACTTCTTTACCGGTTGGGGTTCCCTTCTGAAGATTCCCCTGTGCAAGCATGAAATTGACTTCGATTTCACCGGTTGACTCTACCGCTACCAAGGGACAAGGACAAGGCGGCTTCCGATAAGGATGTGTTCTTTCATTGGACTTCCTCTTTCTGTGGCTACTTCCTTTTCTAAGGTAAAGGGCTCTCTCAGGCTTCGTTCGCTACCTTCGCTTCCGAGCTGCCAATCCCAATCATGGTCATGGAACTCCCTGGGAATTCACTCTATCGAGCATCCCTCTTCTCTCAGTCCAAGACCCGCTCCCATTCCCGTAACCTAACTGCCTAGCCGAAGGAATGGATTCAATCTTCACTTGATTATGGGCATTCTTATAGCTGAGATCGGGAGTTTTCTTATGTGGATAGGACGGTTGTTCAAACTGAGTTTCTATGGCATCTCTAGCTGCCTTTTCCGATGCGGATGTGGAAAGAAAGGACTCCTTCTGTTTAGGCCGCCCCAGTGGGAGCGTCAGAATTGGGATTTCGATCAGGCAGGGTAGCCCACCTTCTTTCTAGTAGCGAAGTTGCTTGCTTCTGAAGATGCGCCTTTCCGGTTCTTCAGAGTGAGGTCATGAGAATGCCTATGCTTTGCGGTCATTCCGGCTTCATCCCACATCCCATCTTCGAGCTTCCTAGCTTCGGAGCTAAGACGGAGCCAGGGAACTCAACCCGTCCATTGCCTTATTTGAAGTGGAATCAGCAGCATATTGGCATCAAAGGCCTTCATACCATTCTCTTTGGATGCTCTAGGCACTCAGCCTTTTATACGGTGGATCGGCTGAGGTCTATCGGCCTCGCCTTGTTCACCATCTTTGGATTCCGGCATAGCAGCATTCTCTATCTAAAGACAGTCTCCCCCGCTAGCTAACTCAGGAGTGAAATCCCCTTCCCTCGCCCCGAGCTACATCTTCTTTCTCGCCGATTGTTGAAGAAGGATAGCTTGGTGATTTCTCTTCGTGAGCCATTCCCGTACCATCCAATCAGGCATGGGACTCGGGCATCGAAGTACCAGGCTTTGCCGTGCCCGTGTGATTCTTCCATTCTTGATTCTCGCTACTGTCTCTGCCGCCGAATCAGAATCGATCTCTGAAGGAATGGTACTTGTTGTTGTTGGTGTTGTTTTTCCCAATCCCCTCTCCCTGGAGGGCAGCTATTCTGCTTCTTTCTTTCAGTGTCCTTCCCTAGCCCTAGCAGCAGCTTTCCCGTAGAATGACTCTGAGCTAGCTTTCCGCTGATCAAGAAGTAGGGATTGTTGATGAAGACCCCTGACCTGAGAAGGGTGATACGGTTGGTTGGCCCGCGCACATTAGCTATCGATCTTCTCTTTCTCCATAGCGAGTTCCTGGGATTCATTCTTCTATTTCGCATGGGTTGTTTAAGACTTGCTTCTGTCGCTGTTCCTACATGCGTGCGGGTGGAACCCTACCCATAGCTACATTTGACTCGCTCTATGCGCTAATGAGGACTGGAATGGCGCCTATGGGTTGAAGAAGAGTCGTGCCAATTGTTGGCTCAGGGCTTTCGGGCATCTGAGAAGGCCTTTGGCCCGTTGCCTCCCCCGTAGCTACATCTTTATCAAGCTTCTTCCGTCAGCTAACTCCGATGCCCACGCACCAAGCTACGGATCTCTCTTTCGTCCGGGCTCTGTAGCGAACTCATTGGTTTTCTTTCTTTCTTGGCTTGGCCAGTCCGCCTATCAGACCTCAGACCTCTGGGAATCGAGAAAAAATGCCCCATATCAGAATCAGAGTCGTTCCTTGACTTGAGTGCTCATCGGGGCAGCTACATCTTTCTTTCGACTCCTTGCTACCGCGCTCAAAGGACATTCTCTCTTTCTCACTTTAGGTGCCCGTCCTGGGATTCAAGATCCCATCCTTGTCCCTAGCTAGCAGGTAGTGAGTCTTAGTCAAAGTCCTATCTCAGGGTCAGTTGAAACGACCTATATCCCGACCTGTCCACCAAAGAGAATCTCTATGAACGATACATTCCGGGAGGTTCTCATCGCAAATCTCAAACACCCTGGCTGGTTCCTATGTGACTGGACTGCGAGTCCACAGACGAAGGGTCAGCTCAGCAAGCGCAAAGTCTCGAGCGAGGGAAGGGAAAGGTCGGAACCCTATTGAAGAAAGGAAAAGCTTGTTGTCCTAGCCAAGGGCTGTATAGAAAGGGGATCTTGATACCACCTGAAGGGTGGTTGAAGAATGTACCAAGGTAGCAAAAGAATAGAAGAAAAGAGAAGGCATAGCCGAGCTAATTGAGTTAGGAAGAGAAATGTGGCTAGTGGGATCTGAGTGTTCAAAACAAGATCCGGTCACAGGTAATCAGTCTGACGAAGGCAGGTTAGTTGCTATCATTCTTAGTTAGATGACTGTGATGCTTGACCTGCCGATACCAAACCAAGGAAGCTTCCTTTTGAGATAGGGTAGGCATGAGATCAACAATGCCATTGTGGTCAGTGCCAAACGGAACCTAGCAAAGAGTCTGAAGAAAGGGAGGTGGGAAATGGTCCTGATAGTGGGTCTTGGTTGGGAACTTCATATCAGTACTCAGCAAGGTGTCGTCCCATATGGAAGCAAGGTTTCCTATAGGAGTAGGGGGCGATCCGTAGCATCGCGATTGACTAATTCTTTATCTAAAGGGTAGGCGCTGTCAGAGGGAGCTAAATCAGAGTTCAGAGATTCTGTCTATCTAAAGAGCGTAAGGTCGAAGCGTCACTCTCCGTAGGCTAGGGTAGCTTCGCATTCGCACTCCGTGGGTTGCGCCACTGTTTTCCCATCTAATAGCAACAACAGCTACAGGGCTAGAGCTCTTGTCTTTTGATTCTGATTGATCAGTCCTATACCTGGGAAGAGAAATGACTGATGTGATGAAGAGCCAGTGGCTTGTTGATTGATTATGGAACTGTAATGTCAGTGGAATCTACTGAGTGAATTGACTTAGAATAGTGAGCTGAAGTCTTGAAAGGGCTTCTTTAAGGAAGGCATGAACTGGTAGTGGGAAGGAGGAAGGCTAGTTAGAAATTGCTGATGTGAGCATTGGATCTTTGACTCGGCTTGTGGTGGACCTATTAGAATAGGGTTGCAAGTCTTGAAAAGGGGTTCAAACTGGGAAGTCACATAGATCAGGAGATTCATCCGAGTGCAATGAAATAGAATAGTCTAATCTATCCCCGAGCACAGAATAGGCAACTCTCGAATCCCTTCTTACTCTTCTCGAGAGGAAGCTGGCAAAGGTAACGGATTTCCCGCAGCATTAGCTGGGGAAAGGAGCTAATCATTATACGGTTTCGAACAGATCTTCATTCCGGGATAATCACTACTCGACGAGTTAAGCGAGACAAGGCCAGTCCTAGGAGTCCCCGGAAGATAGAGGCAAGACAAACCAATCCGCTATTCTGCCTTTGTCACGAGCTGGACTGGAATCAGCGTGCTCCAGATGCGATGCATGGTCTATCAATAGCACCTAACTTATGCTAAATGGGATTGCAGAGAAAAGTCAAATAGCAATTACAGATGATTCAAGAAGTGCTACCCGCTTGAAAAGAGCTAAACCTCGTAGTTCCATCTTTGATTCTATCTCCTTGCCTATGTGAGAGAATGTCTCTAATGAACTCTTTCATTTCAATGGCATCTCTAGTTGAACTGATAGCTATCTTGCCTCAGCTCAGTTACTTTTAGAGCTACTCCGAATCCGGGGCTCTCTTTCACTCCTTATGGCATCCTTACATCGTGCAAAGTTCATTCTGAGGTGAGGAATGGAAGAAACTTTGTCAAAATCTCCCCTGGTCCTATTGAACCAGACAAAGAATACCTTGGAAAGTCATGAAGTATGGTAGCCTTTTGTCTTCTTTCTCGCCCTGAGCGAGATTTTCGTCGGGGCATTGACCCCATGGCTATTGTGCTTGTGCGTTCCTATCTCTTATGAATGAGTCAACCGGATCGTGAAGGAAGATCTTACTTTATAGAAGCTGCAGAACCAGAGTGGATCTGCTATGAATCCTCAACTTCGAACCAACTCAAGATCGAATTGAAGGCTAGGTTTATATAGGAAGGGGCGAATTCGATTAGATAAAGGCCGCTTGACTATATTAGAGAAAGAAAGGCACTTTTCCTATAGAATCAGAAGGTTCCCTTTCCTCCGATATAGGGTTTTTCTAATAGAAGAAGAGAGGAGAAATTCTAACCAAAAGCTTTTCGCGTAGTGATATATATCTAATTACACCCGGCGTATGATTCACACTCTAGCGAAAGAAAAATCAACAACACCAGTAACATCAGGAAAATCATTCCGACCCCTGACCTACGGCATGGAGCTGAAAGCCTCCGACTAGGCGAACCACCAGATCAAGCCAGACGAGAAAGAGAGAAGGAACGACAGGGCTTGTGGGTAAGGATCGAAGGGATAGGTAGCAAGCAGAGCGAGACGAGCTATTAGAGGACGACTGTGTTGGAGCCGGGAGCGTAGTGAGTGCAAGAAAGGTCTTCTTTACGGTGGGAGAGAGATTTTAGATAGACAGCGGGTTCGCTAAAAAAAGAACTTGGCTGGACCGAATAAAGGCAAATCCATAGTCAGGTCGGTGGGATCAGACCTCTTTTTCTTTCTATGCTTGTAGCACAGTAAGGCTCAGCTATCTCTTTCCTGCAACTCGACTGTTGAACAGGATGGCACGAATCCGCTCTTTGACTTAGTTAAGGAAGGAATAAATTGTTCTCTTTGCGGGCACTAGAGGAGGTAGCTTTAAGTAGGCATCTTTCCTAAGCTGTTCTTGCTAACGTCCTTAAAGGGAGAGAAGTAGCCCGAGGGAGTAAGAAATTGAATACAGAACAAGGTTAAGGAGCATGAAACTGAATTGGTATTAGTGTGGTTTGCTTTCCCTTGTGACTATGGTAGCATGGTTAAGTTAATGTAGCCTATGGCTTCGGTGGTAGCTAGGCTAAGTCTTGGCTTGGTGCTTTAGTTGTAGTAGGTGTGGAGGAAGCCTATCGAAGGAACTGACGGGGGAAGGCACAAAGGCTATAACAATAGGGAAGGTTAACTAGACTTACTCGTTAGAGCGAAATCTTGAAAGGAAGCTTACTCTTTTCTTTATCGTATGGGTCTTTAAGGAGCTCCCATAGGAAGAACTCTTACCAACACTGAACAGCTAAAGAATTTCTTTTTACGAGGCAAAGCAGAGCTTGCCCTCGCCCGATAGGCAATAAAAGGAAAGATTAGGAAAGTGTGAAGCTTATGGGCAGGAAAACGAAGGATGGGAAGATGAGAAGGAAAGGGTGAGCAACAGCTATGTCATCCGATGCATAGGCCTAGGGAATGCCAGGTTCAGCTAGCGTAGAGGCAGGTGAGGAAAGGAAGACGAATGGGCAAAAGCAATATCATAGACGTAAGCTAATCGATCGAAAGAAAGAGGCGATAAGGAGAGACCGAAGGAATGAATGAGCCGAACGGGGCCATGCCAAAGACTCAGAATATCATAGAAAGAAGTCAGGGCGCGTTCATCTGTAGGAAGCCGGAGTTGAAGGAAGAGATTGAATTCTTTCTGAGCCTGGCCCGGTCACTTCAAGGAATGAATTACCTCTTAGGTCTGGATGGCAACTATATCTTTCCGATAAAAGGCCTTTACCTTAGTCCTCTCCATTTTGCTGAATCGAAAGGATGCTCGGTCGACTGCTTCTTTGACTTTATTTCATTCTGTTTTTGCATCTCGGATCCTTGATCCGAGCTTTAGTTCTTCTGTATAATATCCAGTAAGGGGCGCCAATTCCACCTTGAAAGTTGAACGCTACATTCTCGATTCCCTAACCTGTCTTTTTCGCCTCAATCACATGAAGGGGGTGCTCGTCGCTTAACACCAGGGGAGCTACTTCTGTACGTAAGTAATTCTGTTGTTTTCTCGAATGTTGCTGGTGCGGAGGCTCAGTCTTCATCTCCCTCTGCGTGGTTCAGTCCAACTTGACTTTCCCTGGGCCTTCTTTCACTTTAACACTTTGGGTCTGGAGCGGTTCCGTTTCGAAAATGACTTGCTTTGTGTGAGTTCACATTCTTCTTAAGTAGTTTTTTGATAGTGACTCAGATCATCAGATCAGGTCCGGTGCTGTTCAAGAAAGAGTGCCTAAGACGCTGGGCAGCTAAGCTGTCTGAAATGAATTACTTGTTCAAGCGGGGTGACGAATGAAAGCTTCTTGTTCAGCCTTAGAGGTGTTGATTCTACGAGATGGATGCCCAGTTCGTTTGTTCTCTCCCAAGTACATAATTTTACATAGTCCCAGGAGATGGGAAATTGTTTTGGGATGGTTCAGCTTATATTCTATATTACCTCTTGCTTTGCAGACTCTTCTTCATTCGAAAGCCTTATGAAAGAGGAAGAAACTTTACAGCTAAGGAAAGAGTTCAAGCGATTAGCCCCAGACAGAGTTTTTTCAACTAAGTTCTTCAACTCGTTGCCTTTCCACTAAACTCTTCATCCGCCCGTTCCCCAAGGGTAGTTGCCGTAGGGCCAGTTTACGTAGCGTAAGGAAGGACTTTTTTTATTAATATTAATAGGGGTCCCTTTATCATTGCTGCTTCCTTGGTTGCTGCCCATCCTTCCCCGAATCGATGGATGAGGCATTAACGGAAATGCCCAATTGAAAGACTTTTTGGTTGGCTTATGACCTCGCACCATTAGATCGAATAGGTATGTGTTCAGTTCTAGGGAGTACCGATAGGCAGCCCCCAAAAGAGAAACTTCCCTAGACAATGAATTCGCTTAGGATGCTTTTCTTGAATATCCCACGACTTCCTTCCCTTGGGGACTTGTGACCTTTCCAAGGATTATTGTCTTATTTCAGACGCGGAAGATGGCAATGAGAAAGAAAGAAAAGACGTAGTCAAGGGCGCCCTTTTCCTAGCTTCGGATGCAGCATTAGCCATAAAGGGCCTTTCAAGGCCTTGACATCGTTCTCAAAGGATAGAGGTCAGTTGCACAACTTCATCAGACCTTTTGCCCTCTTAAATGCTTGACTATAGAATCATGCTCTTGAAGACGCTGATCGGACTTCTTACTCCTTTAGCTCCCGAAAGGAAAGCAGAGTACCGGGCATTGACACCCCGTCTACATTTTTCCTTACTATAGGAATTGGAATCGGCTTTTGACCGATAACTATATTATCATGTTCTTTCAGACACTTCAGATGCCAATGCCAAAAAAAGAAATCTGAAATCTCTTACTCTTATTGGCAAAGAGAAAAATCGACACCTTTGCCTATATTAAATAAAGTGGCCTTTTGCCTATAGAATCAGTTACGGGGAAGAAGCTCGACTGTAAGGAGAGGAGTGAATCCAATGCTTCCGCTAGAGCTTCTTACCCTTAACTGTATCGGGTTGTTCCCCTAAAGAGTATATTTCATAAAGGGAGAAGCGAAAGGCCTCTAGATCGAATAAAGATTGAAAGGCAGAGGTCAAAATCAAAATAAAAACACAGAAAAAGGTACTAGCTCTTCGGAAGCCATCATCCCATGGCTTCCTTGATCTAGCGAGTGGTCCCTACGCTTCAGAAGCTATAGCCAATAGCTTCCTTGCTCCGTCAGGCTTTCGCTTGCAACCTCGGGAGTCTTTCCCAATCTCTATCATTAAACACCACTAGATCGATACACTTCGTAGTCCATCCTCTTGTTTTGTCTTGTTTGATTCTTTTCCTATCCTCCGGAGCAGTAGGAACGTTAACTATTAGGATTAGGACTTTATTTGTTTCTTTTTTTATCCCCTTCCTTTCTTCTTTGAATTAGAGAATAGAAAGGGTTAGTAACAGCGCCGCAACCAATAACATTTACACAGGAGGATACATCTGGAATCAAAATTCCACATGTGGAGCCCCTATATACATCACGGTTTTTAAGGATGGATTTGAGATCCACAAAGTGGTGCTGATCGACAATAGGGCTTGCTTACTAGTACGCAACTAAAGAAAGGCTTTTTCAACTGAAAAAAGTCCGGTCTATTATTGATATCGAATTGCTATGGCCAGTAGAAGCAGTGGAACATACCAGCACGGGCATCATTCCATCAGTCTCAGTGCATTAGTTCTTTTGCAAGCTAGCTACGTTACCCGCTATCATATCTGGGCACCCAACACCTGCACCCCGCTTCGCTACAACTACGTGATATACGGACAGACGATACAGAGAACCAAGACCCAGCTTCCGAACAACTACTACGACTACGATGACAACTTCGCTTAGCCCATGAAAGAGACTACTCTTTTGAAAGCCCCTCGCCTGGCTTTTCTTAGTCCTTTCCCGCATTTCATTGAAAATTGGATCTTCCTTTGCTCTTTCTGGCTTAGTCGTTTAAAGAGATAAGATAAAAGAAGAGTGCTACGAGCTCCTAAGCCCCGGGGCAGGAGACCAAAAGTGGTAGAACGAAGAAGGTCGCCCTTGCTATTATTATTATATTAAATAATAAATAAAGTTGACTGACCTAGGCCCATAGGATGCTAAAGGATGCAGCTAAGCGGCCCTGGCCCTATACGAAGGCTTGTTGCCACTTTTCTACGAAGAAAGAAATCCAGCTAAGGCTATTTCCGGGGGAAATGCTTTACTAAAGGTCGCCCTTTCCTAGGCTGAAGATGCCACGTAAACGAAACCCCAAAGCGAAGGATAAAGACCTGCTGCCACTATTTAAGGAGTCGAAGTGACTGGCCTTTCTCTTATTATACGATAATGCAGCGCAAGGAAGAATTCGTATGCGCTTTCGGCCCTCGAAAGAAAGGGATTGCTGACATGAGGTCAGTGGTCACAAGGAAGAAGCATATCCAAGTCCAAGTTTTGGGTACTCGGCCTGTAGATTGGCTATAGCTTGCCCCAACCCCCAGCTTGACAGATTATCTTTGTGTTCAGCTTCTGGTAGGGGCTGGAAAGGATGCTAATACCCCCTAGGCTTCGTCACCACCTGAGCTTGCTGACATAACTACTTCCCTAAATCTAGCTCTTGACGGTGCCCTTGCTGAACCACCTAAAGGAAAGCCTGATAAAGGTGGTAAAGGAGCATCAGTAATATTAGTAGCTACGCCCTCGCTAGTAGTTATCATTAAGAGGTCACTCTACTACTAGAAACTATATACTACATTTCTACTTCTGAATGGTCCCTAGTTCGCCTAGCTTTCACGTGTCGACTGCTTTCTCTTTACTTTACCTTCTGACTTTCTCTTTTCGGCATAAGCTCTTGCCACTGAAGAAGCTGGTTCACTCCTCCAATCAAGTGGTCAAGCCTGCCAATCCCTGAGAACCCGACAACTCGGCTAGCCCGGATCCATCTCATAGGCTTCTTTGGTGGCTTTCCCCCTTCGCTACTTTCTTAAGATTGAAATGGAAGTCAAGGAACCTATAGACAAAACGCTGGTTTGGCTCATCTAGATTCAAATCTTTCATTGGCAGCCCAATTGAAGAGCCAAAAACAAGCAAAGCGAGCAAGTTTGGAAAGGAGGGACTCATTCCACCGGATTGCTGAAATCGCTCAATTGAAGCCAAACCGGGTTACTCGATAGAGTCTATTGAGATGCCAGTCAACGGTTGGCAGGGCTTGTTATGCCCAAAACAAGGCTTTTGATAAAGGATTCTCGTAAGAATTGGCATTTTGCCTTGCCTTTCCTAGAGGTCGAAATCCCTAGCCAAGCGGATCCAACTCGGATTTGACTTCATCTCCAACCCCAGAACCAAAAACCTCCCTTGAGCTTGGTCATCCCAGATGAGCTGAGCTACGAAGTTTGGCATTCGTGAGGACGCTGCCCTGTCAGAAAGGGTCATTTGAGAATTGGGTCACCGCGGCTGAGCTTCAATCGAAATAGTGATTATTTGGACAGGTTTGCTTATCCAACCCTCGAGTTTAAGGTATCTCATTAGGTCCGGCCCTAAAACGCCTAAACAAAACTCGGCCTTGCTTGCAACAAGGAACCTAGACAGAAGAAAGGAATCGTAGCCTTCAAGCTGACGTCTGAATATCTCATTCATAATCCGACGAGTAAAATGAGAAAGGGGCGCTTTCATAGCTATAGCTTGCTGCGTCAACTGGCCCTTCGTCATCCTTTCTGTGAGGTAGCTTGTCTCCTCCAGCTTGTCTGGTTAATGGGGCTCTCTATTTAAAGATTCAAGAAGTCACTCCGCTTTCTGGGATGGAGAAGTTTCCCTATCTTTGATTTATTCGCCCTACGTGATCATCTACTTTCTTCCAGTGGAGAAAGGACAGACCCCCCGTCTAGTCGAATAAGTAAAAGCGATTTTGGTCACAGAAATGGGAAAGACAAAAGCAAATCTGAAATCTTAGCCTTCATTCACTGATAGCGTGGTCAGGCTCGGGCTCGCTTCCGCACAGGCTCGCTTTTCTTCTCCAGTAGCATCTTCTGAATATGCTTATGTGTGGGATGCTGTTCTATATCTTGATTCGGAAAGATCACTTTCAGAACGGATGCATCTAAAGCTCTCGCTTTCAGAGCAAGGAAAAGGAACTCTACCCAACAGGAGCTCGAAACAGCCGATAAGGGCTTCACAACGAGTCCATCGAAACGAAGCTAATTCTATTCTAGTAGTAGCACTGATTGCCACTTATGCCTTCTTAGCCGTGTCGTGAAAGTCCTTTGCTCAAGCCAAAAGGGATCAAGGAAGTACGAGCTAGTAAGATGGTTAGACCCCCAGAGAAAGTACCTATACAACAATATCTATTGTCCATACAAAGACTTGAGGTGACTAGCCTTAGCTAACAGCAGAGGTATTCTCTTTGCACTTGCTCCAGACTATCTTGCTTGGATCACCGCTACCTCACTCCCTATCCGATTCTTCTCCTCAGGATATTCTATCGGCTTATTCTCCGACAATAGATATTCGCAGTATCCCCGTTACAAAGGAACTAGTCTTAGGACACTTGAAGAGGCAGAATAACAAGCAGAAGCAGGCAAAAGGCTCAAAGCCGAGGAAAAAGAGAAGAAAGAATCCCAACATCGGTGTCTGCCAGGGTATTGCTTTTCGCGGTCTCAGTAGGATTGTGAAAACCTTGCTCCGATATGAGTTGAGAAGTATCTAGGGAAGTCCCCTATAATATAAAGCTAGTCCCGTTCCACTCTTCTCTCAATGTCAGTGCTTGGAGATCGGGTACAGCGGGATCACTTTTCAGCTTGTTAGTCTGCTATCGCTTCCTCGGATGCCATGATAGTTGATATAGTTGATGTAGTATAATCTCCTGCTTTTGCCTAAGCATCCGCCATCGAAGAGTTTGCAGTCGGAGGAGTCTGCCATTGCTGAATCGCTCGCTGACGCCTCAACAGATGCTCTTGCTGAGCCCTTCTTAGATAAAAGTTTACTTTGGTCTATCTTTCTCCGCCTTAATGGGCTCTCTGCTTGAGAGTAAAGGCCTTCCGCGCCACAAGGACAAGTGGCAACTAGGTGAATTGGGAAGAAGCCACCTCTGGCGTAAAGAAAGGGGGGTAGTAGTTAGACTTATTTATTAGCTTAAGGGCCGCCAATGGCTATTTCATATCTCGCTGTTGATGGATCTTCTGCTCCTGCTGTCGAAGAATCCGCTCTTGCGGATCCGGGTTCTCTTGCTCAATCGTCCATAAACATAAATAAAAAAGTTGGCTTACCGGAAGTTTAAGCTGAGTTGGGGAAGTTCCCTAAATCCAATGCCAAATACTTCTGCTTTGGCACGTTAAGCCAATCAACGTGATGGGTAGGAGCTTAACCCATCGTTTGGCATCCCAATGATGGGGTTCTTCTATCTGTGGGAGCTACTAAGTTACATTACAATCATTGAATTGAACCGGGAGTCCCTTTGTTATAAAGATATCGTACTCACCCCTTTTTAGATAAATTTAGATAAAGTGAAGCGCGCAAAGAGAACAAACAAGATGGTGAGAGCGACGTGGGGCACTCCTCTTTACCCATAATTTGATAATTCGCAGTATGGTTGAACCCGGGACCGGATCCACAGGCGTTGGAACTACTCTCAGGACTCTCTCCCTTTTAGCGCCGGCAGGAGATATATTTTATAAATTGACTATATTTATTGATTGGAAAGAAGGAAGTTTCTCTCCTTAGATTCCCAGATATAGAAATAGAAAACTCTCCTCTATCTAGTATTCAATCCGAGTCCTATGTGACTAGGGACGGCCACCGCCCTCTTTCGTGGGAATACTTTTGACTCAATCTCTATTCACGTAAGAAGAAGGACGCCATCTTTAATATTGAGGAGGCTCTTACCTAGACCTACTATCAGGCTATGGTGAGATCGAGCAAAGAAGATACAGTAAGATTATAGTATTCTTTCCCTTTCCCCAGCAGCTGAGAAGGCCATGACGAGACTACGATATAGACCAGGATCTATCAGCCGCTTGGTGACGGTCAATAAATAGGAAAAAGGGCGCTGCCTCATCTTCTGACTGGCCAACGGGGAATACTCTGACTCTGAACTGGCGCTAGCCCCGGGCATGGATTCGGGGGACAAGTCTAATTCATCAACAACTGGGCTTACCGACTCTACTGAAACTGCACTTCCTGAAGCTGATGGAAGTACGCTCAGGATGAAGAAGTCCCGGTTCCGCTATTCTTTTATTCTTTCAGGGAAAGGTAGTTCGGCGGAAAGGAATCGGAGATAAAAGAGCTCTCGTTCCAGCAGCTTTGGCCTGTCCCAGAGGTGAAGGAGTGGAAAGGGGCAAGCGGCATCTAACAGGAGCGCAGAGGGATTCTTTTCATGACCCCAACAAGGGGCTCCCTCTTAGGTCCACAAGCAGCTCCCCTATTGGACTTTTCTCTTAAGTAAGGGTCGAGACCACCTCTAGTTATAATCAATCAGGGCGGGGTTCACAGAAAGGACTTAAAGCGGTATCGCCGCTGCCGTCACTCTCCTAGAGACCACAAGACGGCGGCTATCGTTGGTCTATATTCAAGAAGCGGAATGCTGGGATAGGACGACCTATCTGTGTATAGATCCAACGCCGGTAATAGAACGATCAAAGCCGGCTGCTAAACTCCGAAAGTCGCAAACCTGTCTGTCCTGTTGGGAAGGCAGGACGAGAACTATAGTATTGCAGTGCTCCTTTTCCCTCTATAAAATGCTATCGACGAAACAGAAAATATCAGCATGAAGAGGTTAGCTGTGAAAGAGGCATTCATTTCTTCATTCATATTCATAGGTTAGTATACTAAAAAAAATCTGGAAGCAGAGTGGTGAACCGCTTCGCCTATCTGGCCATCGGCAGAGCCCTGGACCCAAGCAAATATAAAATTTATAAGGCCTCGTGCCGAGATAGCCTTCTTCCAACAGGGAAGAAAGCAGATAGCAGTTTCTTTACTCATGTGGCACACGAAAAGTCAGGATTATGCCAAGGTCAAGGAAGGGCATTTTCTACTCAATCGGAAATGAGTTAGAGTTCAAGGTCCGGCTATCTCGTTAATCGGTATAGCTTTTTCTTTCATTGGTACTACTCCGATTCAATTCCTTCGAAACCGAAGAGACAGAGTATCAGTTGATGCCAATTCTTCTCCGCTTCCACTGGATTACTTATGATTGAATAGTTCACTGGTCCACTGGGCAAGGGCCTACGACATAAGGCTCCTCCTACGAACCTAAGGAATAGAGTTCTGCATCGGGTCTTTCTTCCTAGTTACCTTTCAAAAGCGGATAACCACCGGAGCGATAGGCACCTTCTATTCAAAAAATGTATGCTGCTTTTCTCTCCTTAAAGAAGGAGGTGATTGAGGCAGTACGGTAAGAACCTCTCCTTTAGAGCTACCTGCATTAGTTATTATAATTCTAGCAGGGCTTATTCCTTCAACACCAGCTAGGGCATTGATCCCTATAAATTAAGGAACCTAGCCTTTGCTAAGCGTGAACTTCCGCTATTTCCAATACCAAGCGCTGAACATATCTATTCTCTGAACCAGAACCAGATAGAATATCTACTAAGAGGATAACTAGATAGATGGAACAATGATTGACCTTTTAAAGGACTCTTGACGAGTATAAGACAATGATGTTTCATACTAGGAACCAGTATAATACGGAGAACGATAGGAAGTCTATTTTCTAGGAGCTAAGGGGTCATCGGATTGATTGATAGGGTTGTTCTGTTCTACACCGAAGAGATAGCACGAAAGAAGCCACCACGTCATGTACACTCACTCTCCGAAGCCTTATTTCTTTGACTTCGAATAAGGATTGCAAGTGGATTGCCAGAGTTAGCTTTGATAGTCTAGCTCAAAAGTGAATTTAGATAGTGCCCCTTGTTAGCTGTCGCAGGAAGTGAAGCAAACTCGACCAAAGGAAAAGTCTGTTCCTGCTTCGTTTTCTGTTCCCGATTCAATCTTCACCTTTCCTGAATGAAGAAAGAGAGTGAAAGAGAAGATATCAGTGCAATAGGTACAGAGGGGAGAGAAACAGTCTTCGTTCGCTTCGGCAGAAGAAAGCCGAGAAAACAAATAGGAAGAGCACTATGCAAGCTTATAATTAAGTCAATATATAGAAGCTATCACCACCTCGAGCAGTCAAACAAAGTCGTTATGGCTATGTTACTAACATAGACAACTATGAATGGTATTCATTGACAGGAGTGACCGCTTTCTAGTCGTAGTTGGTACCGCCCCTGTTCACTTCAGCATGCAAGGAAAACCTTCGGGAAGAATCCAAGTTTTTCTCCTCTGCAAAGCTATCAATGCTTTATTCACGATCTTTAGCAGTCGATCGTTCATTCTCCCTCCCCAGTGGTTTTCGAAAGCTCGACATGAAAGAATAAAGAAAATAGGAAAAAAAAGTACGGGGATCCCATTCCTTAGTCAGGACCAGGGCTTCCTCGTGAGCCATAGTTCTAGTGTAAGCATATAAATTAGCCTTATCCGAACCGAACCCATCTTACCAAGTCGAGCCCTTTCTGGTTACAGGGAAATAAAGAGAAAGAATCGAGTCACCGATAGCGCATCTCTATAGATCCCAAGGAATTCGCGTATAATAGATCTAGACTCAATTATGGATCTTGTCTTTCGACCTATCAAAAGTCGGACAGACAATTACATATATAAGAGAGATGCGCACAATCTCGCTTTGAGATGACACGCCCAAATGAAAAGACTCCCATGCCTTTCTTGGTGTAAGAGCCTTCCCTGTCTCGTTTATTGGGCTAAGGTGCAATTACCTTGAGATTAGTGCGCTAACACTCTTATAAGAAAAGAAAGGAACGAAGTCGCATCTACCTTTAGGACTGATTGCAGTGCTTTCCTCTGGGGTCTCAACTACTTTAGCATCCCCTACTTGAGAAAGGAGTGCTGCAAAGCTCCTTAAGGTTAAGTTAGCAACTAGGTCTCCCTTTATGTTAGAATGGTAGCTTCCTAACCCCGGCTGGTATGGATCTCTATTCCGAGCTACCTCCAGATCACCTCTGGGTTCACGCCTTCCCGGTAAGAGAACTTTAGCTAGAGCGCCATAGCCCCCAGATCTGTTGTAGGCAAGGCAATTAGATCTGTAGCGGGATCTTCCCCTCCCTTCAAGAACTGGGAACCAGGTTGTAAAGCTCATTCCCGGTCTTGCAACTTGGTCATTTGATCGATTTCCTTGTAAATTCCTAAGCATGAGAGGAAGGAACCGCTTCTCTGAGCCCCCGCTTTTGGGGGGCGGGAGACGCTATGCCAGATAGGGCGCCTCAAATCTTCGAAAAATCACACGCAGAGGGATTGTGGAAAGGCCTGTAGATGTGCTGTGCCCCTTTTGGGGAGAAATTCCTCAAAGCCCGGTCCGGATAAGCTAACTCTTCCTTTTGAGCTAGGGCCAACCGCTATGAGCTGAAAACCCTGCTCTTGACTTCTCCTTTTTAAGAAAAGGTTCTATGGCTCTTGTGCTAGAATTGCTTTTGGGAGCTCAATGAAAATTATCGTAGTGTAGTTACAGTCAACACAGTAGCTTTAACGTGAGCAGCGCTTCGCTCCTTATCTTATCTTATCTTATATAGGCTATACACCGTGCTGAATGAAAAAGTTTCCCCATTCCCATTTCATTTGTAAGGACAACCCTTACCTCCTCTCTTCCAACTAGAATGCTTTTATTTGAGGCGTTCTGGTTTTGCTTATGCACACCGGGCTGCTTAGTCGGAATAGGCAAGCGGTGTGCTAGAGTGATGGATATCTAATTTTTTTATGAAGCATCAGCTGAACATTTACCAATATGGGTCGCAGTTGGATCCAACCGGTCCCACTCGTTATTCACCCAGCGATTGGATTGAGATTTCCTTTTCGGAATCTTCTCCATCTGAATGAAGTTGTCAGAACTGCCACCATCGAGAAGAATGCGCACGGTGGTGCCTGCAATCGACCCAGAAGTACATTTGCCAGAAGTGCCATGATAAGCTTGTAATGACAAATGATGCAAAGTTGGAGAATCATCCGACGGAAGATCCGGTGGAACAGGTTCGGCGACAACAGAGGAGGAAAGATCGCCATCCGGTTCATCCACCTGCAGAATCATGTATTGGCGATTCGGACATTTGTGCTTCCACGAGAATTTATCGTCGCAAGTAAAGCACAACCCCTTTTCCCGTCGCAGTTGCATTTCTGCTGCCGACAATTTCTTCACTGGTGGCAGAGGCTTAGTTGGAGGAGACGGAAGGTAAAGCAAAAGAACTGGAAAGCTGGGTGGACTTCATAGCCCGGTCACTCCGAATATGCTAGTCGAGATGTCTCGAATGCGAATGGACTAGATGCCTGAACCTCGGTCAACTAAGTTGTAGTATCCATCATGTTCACTAGGCCCTTCCCGCTTTGCAAACAATCTCTTGGTGCTGTTAGGAAGCGAGGCACACCTTTCTCCTCCCAATGGGCCGGTGCCTTCTATATATAATGAATCTCCCCTGTTTTGGGGCGATCCAGTAATAAAGAATATCCTGCTCGCAGGCCCAGGCCGCCAAAGCCGGCTTGACACGACACCGATTCCCAGATCAGGCCATATCTGATACCGGTTGGACATATTCATTAGTGAAGGACCAGGCCCATGCCAGCACATGGCACTGATAGAAAGATATATGTTGAAGAAGGATTTTCCCTATCATCGCTGGCGAATTCCGTCACCCACTTTAGCTTCGTGTGCATAGCCTTCCTTTTGCCTTCGGGAGAATAGATGTCTAATGAACTTCCCCTAGAAAGACTTGGGAACCCCATGTATAAATCTTTCTCTAAACGCAAGAGCTAACTATCTATCCTATCCGTAGGAGCAGTATCTAAAGAAAGTCCCTTAGGGGTGTACATTAGAAGATCCCGACTCTTTCCTAAGCAGATGCTCTGCAGCGTCCACGTGACTCATACCTAGTCTCCATCTGATTCGTGAAATAGAAAGATAGGTGTTACCCTTATAGAAAAATCATGGGTATTGTACAAGATATAAATGCAACACATTGTCTTGTTCACCTTTATTGAATCTCGACGCTACGTGTCTAGTAAATAAATAGCCCAGCCAAAAGGGGACTATGATAGGCAAGACTCAAGATCATCCGTCCTCCCATTAGTCAGAAAGAGCAGTCAATTTCTATAGCACTCTCTTCCCGCCTTGAGGAGTTATCCAGAGTAAGGGAGCACAAAAGAAGTTCACGAGAGAGGTACCTTGAGCTTAGGATCCAAGTAAGCATCCCTTTCCCCTAATCCAATCTGCTAGTCTAAAGCGCATTTGACAATATGAGGATTCAACCCCAAATGTGTTAGGATTCGTGTCAACAAGCTTCCATCGCCTGAATCAGCGCTGCTGCAAGTAATAGCTATAGCTAAGGCTGCCACCACTGCACTATTTTATCTGACCTACTTTCTATATGGTCTATAACAACTGTAACATATATATTGAAAGTAATCTTCTCACTTTCTTTTCTTAATTGGACTCAGTACTACCCATTCATAATGGTTCCAATCCAAGGTTGAAGCACCAGTACTCTTTAGTGAGATCGCTCTATCGGGCCTCATGCTATCCTTCAACCAACGCTCTTTCTGCGTCTTACCGCACGCTCTATCTGACAGAACGATATTTCCATGTTATTTGAAGAAGTAATAAGCCTATTCTTTTTCTCTTTCTCTTCTTAGTTCATTTTATCGTATTATTCAATTTAACTGCTTCTTCTCGCTATAATAAAATAAGTATTTAAACTATCTTCCTTTGCGAGATCGAATAGATCGAGTAGAGTAGCTACAACCCGATTAGTGAGATTGAAAAGACGGTCGGCGAACGACGATTAGCTACCGGCTTTACGGCGATTAGCGGCAAGTCCATCGAGAAGCTGCAAGCCGAAGACAGTCGAGTAGCTAGCCGTAACTCCCTCTCAACCAGAGTAGCTCCACAGCAGTTAATCGAGGAAATCCTAAAGGGAGAACTCTCGAATAGGTTGTCGGAGACTGACTCAGTTAGGGATGTTTTAACTACTTCAGAAATTCCCGCGCCGGCCTGAACTCGTTTAGCAGCTTTACGACGACCCGGCCCCGAGAACGCGATTAACAACACAGAAAACTTAGCTACATTACGGCTATCTCGAACCGGATAGATCGACTTAGCTACTCTGAATGATGCACTTTAAAGCAGCTAGTTCAGATGGAACTAAGGAAAGCTTGCTTTACAGCGCTCAGTCGCCGCTAGGCTCGTTCTCTTTAATAGGAGGTAAGCATCCTATCTCTCAGCAATGCACCCATCCCTCTCGCTTTTTAGTGGCTTCCGGGCTGGTTGCTTGGATTCGAGATAGGTTGCTTCCCTTCCTTTGCTTGAACTGAACTGATTGATGGCCGCTTGACGACTAGTCAATCGAAAGCTACCTGTTAAGATAGAAGCATCCAATCCATCAGTCTCTTTAAAAGAATTCTTTTTAGGTATACTTTCAAATCAAAGAGTAGTTGATAAAAGAGAAGAAGAGAATCGAAATAAAGAGAAGAATTCACTGCTTAAAGTATAATAAATGAGAAGAGAATCGCTGAGTGAGTATCGGACAAGCTCTCGAAGAGCACCTGGAAGTTCCACCTCTGCGTATTGCTCTGGTACTACTCTAATCGAAGGTGTAAGGCCGACGCTTTCCGAAGGGTTTCCCGACAGGTTACAGCTCTGAGGAATGCTGTGATATCACTCATAGGCGGCTCTTTCTGATGTCTAAAAACTAACCCTCCTTTTTACTTTGATATTGCCAGAGGGTCTCCCTTAGTTTTAACTACGTCAAACCTTTGGTTCGGTCGGTCGTCCAATCTCTGCTTCCTTCCAGTCTCGATGTGCCCAACAACGACAGATACATTCGTTGTTCCCCGCGTCTCCTACTCCTACCTTCGTACTGCAAGCCAGCCTTTCACTCGAACTCCCGTTACCGCTGTCCCTATTGGCTTGTCTCCATTCGTTTGCTTTCCCGGATTGTGCCATCCTATTAGCCTCTCCATCTTTGCCTTCCCGGCGTCTAGCCTTGTAATTATTAATTAGTAATTGGCTGATTAAGATCAACTGCCTCCACCATGGGTGGTTCTTAATCTCAATACCGTAGGAATGCTCTTGGTCTTGATAAAACCAGATCAGGATCAATTGACTTCGTAACCTATGCTTCTGCGTTCCATACCCCAACCTCTGTGGGACTGCTCGCTTTGGCACTGTAACTTGATCAGTAAGTGAGTGAAACAATCGCTGCTGCTGGATTGTTCACGGAATCTATAAAAACAAAGACAGGAAAAACTTCTAGCGTAGCTACTGGCTCTGCGGGAAAAGCTGGGTATCCAACTGCTTGCTTCGGTCGAGATCCAGATTCTGAGAGTAGTGATCGAGAGCCTGATTCTGACGTTCGTGAGCGTGACCCTGCAAACGGAAAGAGTGAGCCAACCTAAAAACATATGCGCAATAAGCAAAGGTTGACCTTTCCGGCAACAGAAGGCCAATTGAAAGCGGAAAGCCGCTTCTTGCAGAACCTCTCACTTCGTTCGAGCAACCAAGCCTTGAAGGCTTGCCTTTCAGTCGAGCAAGCTCGTAAAACCTCGTAAACTCGCTTCGCTTCCTTGACTTTCATAGAAGGACTCGGTGAGCGTCCTTCAATGCTTGCTTTGTTAGTTGTTTAGCCTACTTCATAGGTGTTGAGTGATGGCAGGATTCTTTTCTCATAGACCGTAACCGTCATGGATTCTCCTCTTCTGGTAAAGACATAGAAGCTGCGAGACTGGCTAGGTTACGAAGTCAATAGTTTTCTTTCTTTTGCTCTCGTAGCAGCACCAAATGAGGATTCTCCTATATAATACAAGATCTCCATCAATAACGGAGAGAAAGGCTGGTTCGAAAGCAAAAGCCAGACTGAAAGCCCATACTAGAAAAGCTGCATTCCACTAGGCCCCTACTATAGGAGTAAGCGCCAGTCAGCCTTTCCTCAAGCTCCCACTATCAGAGTCAGGCACGGAATAAGCCCTTAAGCCAGTAAGCATTTAAAGCTCTAGCCCGGTTAGCTCAACACTGTAACAAGAAGATGCTTATAGGATCTTTGTTCTGAATCTACTTCCTCATACCTGATCATACCCTTTCGTGAGCACAGGCCAAGAGAATAAATAGAACCTCTACTATTACTTACTATATTAGGCAAGCCTGCTTGGGTTAGAAATAGGGAGATAGACCTTCTGCCCTTTCCTTTCACAGGTTGAACTAGAAAGGTTGAGTTAGGAATGCCATCTAGTCCTGCCTTTACCTTTCACTTAGCTAATAGAATCTATCGACTCTCAGGCTAACAGCTAGGAGTTAGCCGTTATTCCCTTAGAGCTAGAAGTAAGTAAGCAAGGTAAGGATTGCTAGTACAAGTTGGGCTCTCTCTCCTCTGCTAAGGAGTTAGAGGAAAGCCAGTCAAACCAGTTCCGATAGCCAGCTAGTAATAGATAAAAGACTTTGTTACCGCCCAGTAGCTATTAGAAGCCTGGCGGCTTCCTAGGGTTAGCTGCTAGTAGCTAGGAGTTAAGAGATAGGAGCTAGAGGTTCTGCAAGAAAAGTCGTTATTAGGCTAAATCAGCAAATTCCCCTGGCTCTATCGAACCAGTCACTTCATACCAGGTGAGTAAGGAAGTGGAGAACCCTATAGCCCAGGTGAAAAAAGGAAGTAAGGTGCTAGACAGAACAGGGGTTTTGGTTTTGACATCTACGGCTAGCGGCATCCCTCAATCTAAGACATGGTAAAAGAAGAAGGGTTCCAGCCGGCATTCCCCCACGCCCTGAGTGAAAAAATGACTTGCAAGTAGTGGTCGATTCAGTAAAGGCAAACTCCTCGATGCCAGACGCTAAGGGGCTATAAGCGGATCCGAAACCAAAGCTCGAAAAGCGTGTGCAAGCATCCGATTTTGCTTTCAAGAGTCTCGTCTCTCCTTCTCCTACCAGGCTCCCTAAATGCAACCTAGGCTAGACCTTCTTCTTACTGCTATCCTATTCTAGTTATCGGGAAAAAGCCTTCCAAGAACAAAAGGATCCGCCCTTTGATAGAAGTAGACGAGAAAGAAAGAACCGGAAGCAAAGCCCACCACGCACTCATCCCAAGCAAAAGACACGTCAGCAGCACGAAGATCACGCATAGTTGATTGAAGCAAAGCTTCTTTCATTCAAAACGTCCGGATTCGACCGCTTGCCCCCGAAGCATCGCGTAGATCTATTATTCTCTCCGGAGATCAGAGTAGTTGTGCTTGAATCAATATTGAAATCTCCATCATAATCCGCATCAGCAGGTGAGGTAGTCTAACTCTTAGCTGCTCCTCTGTCGGAAAAAGGGTTGGCGTTGGCTAGCTCCCAATTCTGAAAACGTCCAGAATGGCGCTCATCCAAAAGGGCACTCTCCTGGATCATTGAAAGGGTACGAGGGGTCCCTAAACGTGCGAAAAGGGCCCTTTCTTTGAAGCTAGGGACTTGAACAAATAGAGGCAGAACCACACACCAAAAGGTGACTAAGAAAGAGAATTGCATCCTATTACTGTACACGTTGATGATCTTGTATACTAACCGAGACTCCATCCGCACTCGCCCGAGAAAACACGTACGTCCTCCCTGTAATTGTCTTGTCTTTGTTATGGTTTCAGGGCCTACGACGAGCTAGGAGCGAATTCTTCTATCTAAATGCCAGTCAACTTCTTTTCTCCTTAGGTGGGGGCAGGATTCGAACCTGCAATCTTCAGGTCATGAGCCTGATGAGTTAACCATTACTCTACCCCCCTTCTCTTTCTTGAAACTGAAAAGATATAGATTCTATCAATTTCCACACTTTGAACCTGCATCCCCATTTCCTCGATGCGAACCATAGACGGAAATCCAAAGCTTGAACAGAGAATCTAAAGGCTTAACCGCTACGGAAATCATTACACAAGCACAACAGCATTAACCCTTAGCCGAGGCGAGAGACCTCTAAGCTCATACACTCGCTCTCCTAGACGTACCATTCGTATTACGTGCTAGACGGATTAGGGATTCACAAACATAGGTAATAGCCGCCTACATGGAAGGCTTGGAACCGCATTCACATAGAGAGAAAAAGACTGAAACCATAAAGAATGACTAAACAGAATGGAAAGAATCCAACCGGACCAATGACTAGGGGAATGAAAGGCAAGCCTGCTTGTTCCGACTGACTTTTGAAAGAGACAGAGAGAGCGAGTCCACGATAAGTATAGTCCTGACCCAAGAAGAGATAGCGAGAGAGGTAGTAAAAGAAAGTAGGAGAGGCTGACCTCCCAAGTTGATGAGTTTTAGATAGATTGTTGATCCTCATTCGATAGAGCAATCCCAGATTCTCAATGAAAGGGCTTCGACTTTGACTTGCTTGAGGAATGGGAGTAGGCAGTGAAGCTTAACGAAGGGGCGTAGCGAAAGGAATTCGCTAGTTTTTTTTGGGCGGATAGGGAATGCAGGGACTCATTATAGATAGCGCTAGGTGTGTTAACTTACTTAAGACTGTCACATGAAAGAGGCTAAAGAATCTCATCACAATCAGTAAGACCCTAAAGAAAGAAGAGAAAAGAGCCTGAAGGAGCTGATGCTTACCTCAAATTCAAATGCCGTTGACGTTGATGAAGGAAAAGCGAAAGCCCAGAAGACCGTCTTCAATAGCTGAGGATTATGATTCACTCCCTCACAGAGAAGGAGATAGCATCAAATGAAAATCGATTAAGCCTCCCAATAGTTTCGCTATAGCGACTACGTACCTTCTCTTCCCTTTAAGTTGCGTGAACTCTTATGATCTTTTTTATGGTCATGCCGGCGATGATAGGTGGGTTTGGTAATTGGTTTGTGCCGAATCCGTACCTCGCTTTCTTTTCATTCATTGATTGATTCAAGGTACTTCAAATCTGATCGGACACGTTTCATAAACAGCGGTCATCAACGGGACTGACTGACTCCAACACCGGCCGGCTTCCTTGAAGCCTTGAGACAAAAAGTGTTCGTGATGGCGGAACAGAAAAGTTCTAAGTTATGTAACCGAAAGTAATGATCGATCAAGCGAGAAGCCTTCTTAAGCAAGAGCTCCTGGCTATTGCCTGGATCTGGTTTTAGTCTTTCTAATCTATCGAAAGAATTCATACGGCGAGGTTCTATTTGCCTGTTCATCGGCCCACTCTTACTTCATTCAGAATAGGGGAGCAGATGCCTACTTCCTCGTCGTGGAGCAGAACAGGTGAAAGCAACCGATGTGATCTTTGGTCAATTCACGAATCGATCGGGCGGAAGTCAAATCACCTTGATACTGAACCGGATCAACCCCTTCTGCTAAAAGAGAGCGGTAGGTCGGGCCTTGCTCTATAGGTCATTCGGCTGTATAGTTTTTTCCATTTTTTGGCGTAACCTTGTTCCCCAATATCACTTCAAGAAGGGATGTGGGTGCTGGGAGTTTTGTTTCCTTGTCGTAGGAAGTTTCTTATTCGTCTTTCATTTCTTCCTGTGAGAAAGATCCTATGAGAGACCTCCTTTTATAAGAGGATAGTTATGGGGTGTAGGTCTTGTCAGAGCCTTCTCGTCATATTAGCTATTTCAATCGGGAAAGAACCGGTCTGCTTACTGCTATCCCCTCTCGTCCGCTCTGGTCTATTAGCTCTTCTGCTCCGGCCAAAGGCAACTGTTCTCCTTCGGCCACTAGTTTTGAGTATGTATGGAATAGAATAGGAAAGCGGCGGTCTTTTTTCACTCCAGTTAGCTCGTCTCATATTCGGAACCGGAAAGCAGGAAAGAAAGCCGGAATAAGAGTCTTGGCTGTCGTCTTTCCTTTCCTGGCTTTGCGATCGACTATGATTCTGTCGTTCTCTTATAGGTTTCACTTCATTTTTGAATATTACACGGTTTTTGGTTAGAATAAGTAAAGGTTTTTCCTTCCCCTTTCCCTACCGACGAGGCGTTAAGACGAGGAGGGGTTGATTGAAGTACCAATGAACAAAGGTTCGAGCGGTTTATAGAGAAAGGTTGTGCAAAATATCTTAATTGAAATTGGAGGAGCGAACCGAGATTTGGAGGATAGACAAACGGACAAGAAGAACCTCTATTTCGAAAGAAAGGTGGTGTAAAATCTTAAGTGCTTTCAGTCAAGTCAGCTTTGAAAGCTGGTAGTTTCGGGAGTCTTTTATTCAAACTGCTTCATCCCTCTCCGGCTGTGTTGGTTCTACGCCCACTCATCCTTTCCCTTGCATACCTGTCTACATCGGCGAAACTCTAGTACGTACCTCTTTCGATAAGGGAATGATTCTATTTCCGGGTGAGTCTTCCTTTCATTGCTTGCTTGGTGCACACTGCCTTTTCCTCATAGTGGCTTCCCCGGGGAGAGTCACTTGGGAAAGAGATCGAACGAGAAGCTTTGGTAGTTTGGTAGCCGGGCCACGTAGCGAAGATAGACCCATGAGCCCTAAAGAGAGAGTGTTTTTCCCGATGTGAAGGGCATGATTTTCTTTGCTTTAGTACTGCACAAAGCTTTATCCTTGTCAAGAGGCATCACTACCTTATTTGCAGGTGGTCTTTTAACCATTGCTATAGGCGCAGGTGCTACTCTTGCATGGACGGTTGCTAAAGACTGCTACCTGGGGGAGGCTCGATCGATTAGAAAGGAAGAATGGGAAGTGCTAATCATTGTTACCATGCATGCACGGGGAAGAAGGTCTAGTGGCTTTCAAGGTGAAAGTGGCTTCTTTCAAAGTCAAACTTCCCTTCGCCGGCAACTCTTAGCAATACAGTAACTTTAAGAGTCATACGCCAAATCGGAATATGATTGATATCCCAATAGTCAAGACCTCTACACCGCTCTCTCCCGACTGAACTATGGGTGGGAGGCCTAACGACTGCTGTTGAGAAGAGGAATTGTTTGATTCAGACGATTCGTTCACATCGGGCGGGAGAAAGGCTCTTTGAAGGAAGAATGCGCTCTTAGTAGTCATCCCTATCCTATGCAGAAGACGATCTGCGGCATTCAACTGAATGAAGATGGCATGAAGACGTCAATTACATCGACCCTTGCTTAGCTTGTGGGAAACTAGCTCTTATAAGAGAAGCCTTTCTCTTATTTATATACGATGCTATGTCCGAGAATAACAGATCAGACTTGCCTTTCTGACTGTCTTGCTCTTGCCTTGTTAATGGACGAGTAAGAAAGAGATTGACCTTGCTGGTGTCAGGTGCAGATGGAATTGAATCAGAAGACAGAAAATTTCATCAGCTCTGGGACTTTCAGGAAGAGAAGTAGGCAAAAAGCTGCTCTCCTAACCGGTACCGGTGGTGGTGTCATAGAAGTCAGCGCTGTTGCCGGAAGGAGTCAGGACTCAATGCCCAGAGCCAACTGCTGGTGGTTCAGAAAGTGAATCAGATTCGTAAGAAGATGGTACGAAAGGGATTGATTGGGATTCATCGACATCTAAGATGAATTTTGAAATCAATGGGAGATCTTCCTCAATAGTATAGTTGTTGCCGTGGTTGTCAGACTAGAAATGGAATCCACTTTTGATGCTATAGAAGGTCTTGCTGTCGTACCCGCTAGGAAGAGACAGAACCAGAATTCATATAGAATAATGAAAGTCAAAGGCAATTCCTACTGTCCGAGGAATCAAAAGAGAGATCAATAGTCGAATAACTAGAGATGGTAATATTTGCAGTTGCCACTCTTTCCTACTCTACCAGTATTGGTGAACGAAAGGTGTCAACTCAAGCTGATCATTCCATTTTGAACTCTTATTACATTACAGTGACGGCACCTCTTTCTCTTTATGGAACCTGCTCTTTGACTCGCATTTCTGGGGTTGAGGAGTTGCTTTTGGGCTAATCTAATGCTGTGGGAGTCGCTGTCTCAAGAATCACCCTTGTCCTAAGCGGTCAGTAAGCTTTGACTTACTCAATCCCAACCAAAGCCATATTAACAATCACGGAAAATGCCAGACAATAACTCATTCGGCGACCTGGGGGATCGCATCCATCACGATTCTATCCTTGGCATAGGGTAGAGTAGAGAGTGATTGGTCGTAGCTGTCCTGGTTTATTTGGCTTAGGAAGATCGAATCTATGCATTGCGGAAAACCGAAACGATGCTGCTCCCAGAGAAGACTTGTTATCTCGGACTTCGCATTGAAAGAGTTGTGAGGGGCTTTTGCCTTCAATAATGTATCGATTCGCATCAAGACCTGCTCCATCAAATGCGACACTCGAACATGATTATACTTAGCTAACGTACTTATAGACAATTGCATTTCCTTATTCGATTCGTCAGTGATATTGGCGTCGTCAGATTGTACACACGACTGAGAAAGAGGTATACGCGAACGAGTCAAGCGAAGACCTATCCTATCCTAGTACTATAACTCTCTGTAAGAGTCAGATAAGAATGCCTACTTCAGTCCAAGACCATACCAAGCAGACCCAGCTTCAAGCGAGCTCACCCTATGGACCTTGCTGAACTAGATTCCCTGCTAGCGAGAGCGGCTTAGAAAGAGAAAGGAGCACAAACAAGGGTTGTTTGAAAATGAACAGATAAGCTAACGCACTACTGATTTTCTGCCTACTAGCAATTCAACTACTCCTGAGAAAGACTCAAACTGAACTAGTTGAAGCTAAGGGCCTGCCTTCCCAGCTACTGAGGTAAGGATCCACTTGATTCATCACTTTATTCATAACCATTAGATAGAGAGAGAATCCCACCCGGCCTAGCTATAGCTATCGTAATGCGTCTCGATGCCAAAGCTTCCTGAACCAACTGAAGCAAGGAAATGAGAGTCGTTCGGGTATGCCTATGGGTGTGAGTTCTTTCAGAACCTTTATCTGCCCTTTTCTGCTTAAAGAGAGAAAAAAGAAGGTTATGTAATAAATGAAAGGGAAAGCACTATAGTAATGCAGTTACGAGGCAGTTACCAGAAAAGATCTAAGCAAGAAAGGCTGAAAGGACTGGATTTCAAAAAGCCCAACATTGCTGCAAAAAGGAATGCCCAGCAAGTGAGGTGAAAGACTAACCCTTACAGCTAAATCTTCTTATTAATGTAATGTCTATAAGAAGAAGGTGAAATCCTACTCTTTCTTACCTCACAGACAAGCTAAGTGTTCTCACTAAGAAGATTAGGCCTTCGGGAGGAGCGAAGCCACTCTATCGGGTGATAAGTAGCAGAGTGAGCACAGAGAATGTAGTAAAGAGAGAGGGCACCGGAGAACCCGCACGTGGGAATGCCTAGTCACCTCCCGGGCATACCATCCACAGAGGGAAGGTCAGTGCGAATCCCTTAAACAACAAGTTCTTCTTCTTCTTGTGAAGTCATCAATTCAGTCTAAAGCCCATCCTTTAAATCACAGGGGAGAGGTCTTTTGTGAGAAGACTGTTTTACACTCATTCTTACTTATAGCCATCACTCTACGAAACTGTCGAAAGCAGGTCTTAAGAAAGCTGGTCTTTACGTGACTTGACTTACCCAATCTTCATTCTTTTCTTTCTGCACATCGATGCTTCCTTTAGTCGATCAATTCCTTAAAGGGACTCTTTAGATAGGTCGAGTCATTTCTTTCAGAACCTCCGCCTCGTCATCACTATCCTTTCTGGTCTATAGCCCATATAGAATGAAACGATCCCAGCCCAGCACGGTCTGAAAAGCGTAAACAAGCCAAGCTGTTTGTTAATCACTGCACCAAGGGGAAGCAACCTGAACCTCCTCTCCTACGTCTAAGGTCCTTGGTGACTAATCTCCTCTTCTTAGCCCCTCCTACTCCTCCGTCCCTGACCTTCTCAAGCCTTACCGTAACTGCACCCTCTTACCTTCACAATAAAAAAAGGGTTTAATAAAAAAGAAAGACCGGGAAGTGTGAAATAAATGGATTGAAAAAAGACTCGGGCAATCGAGAACAGGTTTTAATGAAATTGCACATAAGAGAGAAAACTCTTCCCATTTGGATTGCTGTCTTCCGAGTGGAGAAACCATTTTCATCATTTTACATCGCAGAATGAACAAAAACCAATTCAATTAGAAAGAAATATGAATTGCCTTATTCAAGGCTCTCCAACTCGCCTATAAGGCTATGATCTGTGGCTCGCTCTTTCCTCTTCTGGTTCAATATATCTTATAGTAACGAGTAGATCACGTTTTCCGGTTGGGGTTGGGTCTTGCCTTTCCCCATGCATTCATAGCGTTCGTTGTTTTGTACAGCTCGGTCGAGCCTTAGACGGGGCGTGAAACTTATAGAACCCCCTTATACAGCTCCAGGTTGCGGTGATCCCTGCCTTTATCCATAAGATAGAAGCGCAGCCGCCCCTCGTTCACTAGGGAAAATCCAGAATCGCATCTCTCATGGCCATGCGGTAGTAGCCGGACCTGAACCTAGCCTTGAGGCTGATCGCAGGGCATTCCTAAATTTTAGCTAAAGCTAATCCCGTTCCATAAGATGATGATCGTACTCCTTCCTTTTCAACTACTCTTCTTTTCTTTTTTTCTCCTTTGGTCAGGCAAGTTAGAGGCTCCCTTCCGTTGGATTGGGCTTGTCAGCGTACGGCCTCTGGCGGCTTAACGCCTCCGTTGGCTAGCTAGTCGTCTGTTCCGTCGGTGAACAATGATTATTGCCTTAGTTTTTGGACTCGAGTTAGCGAGTAGGTTAGGCATTCGCGTAGCCTTAGGTCAAACCTTCTTTCGCCGGGCTATGCACCTCTATGGGTGGAGTCAAGTTCAATGCGCATCATCCCACCGCTCTTAGCAAGTGAATCAGAACACAGAGTGGCTTACGCTCCTAAGAGAAGAAAGGATTTTTGGCAAGATTCCAGGTATGCCACAAGGTATGCCAATAGCGTAGAAAGCACTACTTCCGACTTGAATGATGTAGTTGCTTCGACCTCTATTTGTCGAGATTGGCTTGGTGTTCAGCCACGGCAAGATCGCTTCCCATGTCTTGCGATCCCTCTTTTGGTTTGTGGATTAGGACCAATCCCTTCTTTTTGCAAGCTATACTCAGAAGAGAAAGAGTTATTGTGGCCAGACTCACTATTTCCATTTCAAGGCAAGCCTTCAAGGCTTGTTGCTCGAACGAAGTGAGAGGTTCTGCAAGAAAAAGCATTTTGATCAGTCCCTTAAGCGAGTGTTAGTGCCCCTATGGGCAAGATCCCTAATCCCTGTACGGGAAAGAGAGTACCAAGTAGGGCTTAGTATAGGAAATGCATATAAACTTGAGAATCATTCTTCTATCTATTTTCCAGTCCAGCTGCTGATTGGATGCTTGACTGCCCTTTTACAGGTTATTACTCCTAACTCGGATGAGGAGCCATCACTCTGACTGCCAGAAGAGAAGAAGGACCTTCTCTGATGACGCAACCTTCAAGAAGGGAATTCGGAATCATAAGACGAGCAAGAAAGAGTGCTTTCTCTGAAAAGAAAGAGAGATTGGCATTCCTCCGATCAGCATGAGAGCTCGATCCAGCTGAAAGCGATCCCTCAGAAAGTCCAACTAAACGGACTGCTCCTCTATGTGCTCCGAGACCCTCTCCTTGCTCGAGGCGAGGGAAGCGGCTTAGTACCACCCGGCAACAGCATCTGGACCTACTATTGGTTCAACAGAAAAAAGGTCATCTGCTCGAACTGCTGCTTTCATTCTTGCCCCTGCGTGGTAAAGCTACAGCGGGTGAGACCTTTGCCCCAGTTCTTGGCTTTCTTGCTTCCGCGCCCTTCTTCTCTTTAGGAGACCGGTCATTACAGCAGGCAGGAGAAAAGAGAGGGCTCGGCATACCACCGGCTGAATCTTCTCGCGGTAAGCGAAGCCAACACAGACCCTGCTATCCAGGCGAGAGCAGAAGGCTAACTTCACACTTGTGACCCTCTTATTCACCAGTGAGCTGCCGAATGAAATGACCAGCTGGGAATCTCTTCGAACTTATAGGAATTGAACACCCATGAGGACCGCCACATCGAGGCCAATAAAATAAGCCTCATATTCCGCAATGTTGTTGGTGCAAAAGTTCAAGACTACACTTGGCTTGTGCGAATATAGTCACCACAGGAAGAAAGCGGCGAACTCCAAAGAGAGGGGAGGCGCACCGACCGGAAGTGAGGAGCCAGAAAGCATAGATTATCTTTCCAGGTCTATCTATTATACGTTATTTCACCGATGCGAGGATCGGAGTAGTCCCATTCGATTGATCGATTCAGAGTTCCGAACCGAAGCCCATACTATGATAATGAGTTCGAACCTGAGATCATGGGTTAGCCAGTCCCATCCCAAGTCAAATCAAAAGGCACGGACGGAGCGAGACCTATTCAGATGAGGTCTCGCAGGATCTCATCGCTCAAGTCCTCCGACAGCCCTGTGTAAGCTGCGAGCAGAGCAAGCGGTTCATACTATTACTTGGAAGCCCGGTGTAACAAAGACAAAGAAAGAGGATCGAAGCCGATTTCCCCAGTTGACTTAGATGACATCAAGTCCGACAACTAGCCCCATTCTATTCTATTAGGGCAATGGGTTCAGCTGCTTGCTCAGCTCAAAGCGGAAAGTCAGGGCTCTGGTACTTCCTTTCGACTTCCTGTACGCTATGTGAAGATCTGTCTTTGTCGGCCGTGTGAAGGCAACTCAAAGGCCAAGCGCAGGAACAGAAAGAGGCCAGGGGCCATATCCTGAACACATTCAATGAAATGACCGATCACTACGCCACCCCAGCAGCTCGAATACAAAAGAAACTTGTTCATTTATGTTACCGAGAGCTAACAACAGCGGATAAGAGAACTGCTTCTGAAAGAAGACTTGTTCGCTTTATGGGTTCAGTCTTTACTGGATTAGCGTCAAGCTTTTCTTTTTTCCCTTTCTGCATTACCATTACCTAAATTTCTGGTATGCCTTTTACCCTGGCGCCCTTCTCTCGTGACTTCAGCTTAAGGCGCTCAAGTTTGCGTCATTAATCTGGTGCTGACGGGTGCGTCATGTCGTCCACAGCCTCTTGCCCATGCTTTCCTAGTATTACTGCCCTTCCTTTCTGTTCATCCATTTAGCAGCACCTTACATTTTCCTTAGCACGTATTTTTTTCTTCTGCTTGGTCTATCGATGTAGACTACTTGGAGCCTAAGTAAGTAGGAGATTCCCCCTTTCTTTGTCTTAGTTTGAGTACTTTCCTTTGCTGTGCTGATCCGGTCTTGCTTTAAAGCGACAAGATTTATTGCGTATTTCTGAACCCTACAAAAACGCACTAGTTGGTAAATTTACAATGGGGAGGCCATCTATGGAGACTCTACGTAAGTTTGTTGCTTCGTTAGGGTTGAAAGGTGATTGCCCTATAGGGCTACTGGACTCCAGGCATATACTCTTGCGTCCGACGATTGAAAAGGCCTTCAGTGGCTCGAGTTTTAGTTGAGCTGGATGTTGCGGTAGAGCCTAAGAAGCGCTTGTGGATTGGGGATGATAGCTATGGGTTTTGGCAGCAAATTGAATACGAAAACTGGCCTCATTATTGCAAATTCTGCTCCAAAGTGGCTTTGACAGCCGGCTCATAAACATGCCATTAAACGCTAAGAAAACAGCCTTCTCGTGAAAGTCCCTCAGTGGATTAATTGTTTGTGATCTTTCCGATTAAACCCTAAGGGAAGGATTTGAGTTCTCTTGTCAAGGAAAAAACTAAGTAAAGTTAGACAACGAGGCGAAGATAGCAGACTTGCCTCGAGACAGGAACATAGCATAGGGACATTGCTCCGGACTAGTTAAGTAGTTGAGCCCGACTCCTCCGCTTGGCGAGCTCCTCTTTGCTCCTAGTATACTACTAGACATATTGTCTACTCTGCTTTTATGGAAGAGCTAAGTCCAAGAAGGGCTCTCCAAAGTCAATTGTCAAGCTTTCGATGCAATCTACCCCGCCTAGCCCTTAACCTTAGTAATTTCCGTATGTCTGTCTGTGTAGTCAGTCATTGTCATATACGTCTTTCACTATTCAAGTAAAGAGCTCAGGGGCCTTTGAAACTGGTTCAGCTAGCCCAATATTAGTCGGACTAGGAGCTCTCCTAGGCTTGAACTGAACGTGGATAGCATTTGAACGCGTGGAGCAATCGCCGGGGGTATAAGAATAAGATACCTGAGCTTCCCTTAGTTGTATAAGGTTCCTTGTATCCCAGGCCTCGGTCTCATTCTTAACATTATCGTTCTACAAATGTAGTTTCGGCTTGTAACTTCCTTTTTTTCTCATAGAGAAGAAAGGCAGGCTAGCAACCGGCCCGACTGACTCGTGAGAGTGAGGCGAAGAGATTCTACTTTCAGATTCAGATAAGAGGAAGATGCTACCTTCCTTTCTTAGGTTAGGGCTGTCTTTCCGCTTTTAGAAGCAAGGGTGGGGCACGAGTACCCTTCTTTCTTAAAATGCTCTTTTTACTTTTTTGTAAAGACGTGGTCATCTACCCATCGGCTTGCCGCCACTTAAGTCCTCTGGTAATAGAGGGAAGAATCAGGCTGCATAATGTATTCTCCTCAGCTAAATGCTGCGGTAGTTGGTGTAGTATCCTAGTCTTATCGTTTATCTCCTCAGAGTGAAGTGCCGTACGCTTTAGGTGCTAAAACCTCTCGTCTATAGATCATAAAATAAGCATCTTCCATAACTTCACATAGGTTTGACCGATTAGGACCCAATGCTCTCAATAAATAGAAAGCGAAACAAGATGAAGCCCCATTGTAAATGTCTCGGGATCGAAGACTCACTTATCTGGGCTTGGATAAAGATAATTGGAAGGACCAGAGACACTCGCAGTCACAGTAGAAGAATCTACTATCGCGCCATCTTCCTAAGACTATCTTTAATCATTAGCCAAACAACCGGTGGCAATGCCAGCTGCAGTTCCCGCTTATGACTCTTTTTAGGTGCAAAGGCGAACTTTGACTTTTATTTGAAAGTGAAGGGGGAGTTGACAAGTATCAGTCGGGGGTGAAGGGCAGAGGGGATTCTTTTTTTCTGAAAAAAGAATAAGGATTGATCTCATACGATTGAGCAGCTAGAGGAATCGGCATCGCTACGAGCAAGACGTGGGATATTACCACGGGGAAGGGATAGAATCTCCTTAAATAAAGAAAGGGGGATATTCTAAATGTAATTACATAGGGGAAAGGGGAGGTAAGGTTAGACACAATAGAGCTCTATTAGCCTTATCCATCTTTGAATCTTGGTTATGGCTAGGCGATAGAAGGAGTGTAGTAACAGACAACATCTTTATATTAAGCCTAGTGACATCATACCCACCTGTCCCTTGCCTCTTACCGCTCCCCCTCAGGCATCTTTCTTTCAGACTGCTTTACTTAGGATGGAGTCCAAAGGCTTCCGTCTCTGGCCCTAGGTTAGGTCTCCGCTCCATTGATCACTGAGAAGGGCCCCTGAAGATGGAGGCACAGAGCACCGGCTTAGTTGAAAGCCCAACATGGATGAGTGGTTGATCGAAAAGTCTATGAAAAGATTCGAGATTCCGTTTCCAGGAAATATTAGCACTGCTCACCGTCATAAGTGGGAAAGAACTCCACGTTTGAATCCTTCGGTTCATTCTTACGCGGCTGTGTCAAGCGCCAGAGTACTTGGGCCCATGGGGGATTAGCTTATCCCAAACTATGGGTATACTGACCTATTAGTTAGGGATTCGATTCGATAGCTTGAGCGAACGCATTGGAGATTGAATCTCCAGAAGACGCGCTTCTTGGCTCTTCTAAGATAAGACCCCTACTCTTTTCTTCAGGTCATAAGACAAACAACTAAATACTCTCTTAAGTCTCGTTCCTTAGGCCTCCCAGGCCTAAGTTCACTTAAAAGACAGTAAGAGGGAGTTTTAGCTAGTTAGAACAAGAGAGTAAGAGGAAGAACTTAAGGTTCGAGAAGATCTAACCTACCAGGAGTATCCCTTAAGAACTGTTGCCCCGCAAGGAACAAGTGTTACGAACCAAGACAATACCTTACGTTAGAGTCCAGTGGTCATACCGACGAAGCATAATAATTAGAAGTACAGAAGGAATCTTTGACAACCAACTAAGGGTTACTCCCATCCAACCACGATCCCTAATAAGGGCTCACTTCCTATGCCAAATGATCCTCCTTTGGTACTACCTTCCTGGCTCTAGTCTTGCTGAATAGTCAAACTAAATTCCTCTAGAGCATGAAAACTTTCGTTTGTTGGGCATACTTCTGTATAAATGGAACTTTTTTCATTCTTTTGAATGAGGACACATCCAAGTCAATAGCTAGAGTTTTGCTGGGTGAATAATTCTTTCGTCCAGATCACGACCCGGTACGCGTGGCTAAGCCAAAGCCCTGAAAGGGCGGTGGGTAATATTGTCAATTAAAAGGAAAATCATAGTCTTATTCGGTTGTCTACCGCTCCGTGGGTTGCTAGATTGGGCAGGCGGAATTGTTAAATACCAGATGAGTCCATCGTGCTATCAGAGGGGAATGTCCTTAAATTACTAGAAAGAAGGAAAATTGCAAACGAGCTCCACCTTTTTGTCTTTCTGATCGACCTGAACTCCCACAGGGAACAGAGTCAATAAATTATTCAACTGTGCTGAATTAAGAAAGTAGAGGGAAAATGAGAACGGGCAACCCTCGGGTGAGAAGCGAGAGTCGATTTCATCATCACTAGATGACTCCTCTAAGCATGGACAAGAGTCATTGGATGAGTCACTAGATGAATCAGAAGAGCTTTCTGAGCAAGATCCTTGAAATCCTATCTCTAGTGACACGATTGGGTTGGGGAAGTCTCATATTCCGAAAGCTCACGATGGTAGAGATTTGAAGAATCCTACTCTACTAACCCTAATCTTAGTAGTAGGGTAAGCGGCATCACTCTATCGTCTTGAGATTTTCCCATGATGCATCCTAGGAGAGAATGATGTTTGCGCACTGCTTTCCACCATTCTCTTCACGTAGAGCTTATTATTTACTCTTTCCGAGCTCTTTCTTTTGATCTCATAATGCTATGGTCTTCTTTCCCTTGGGAAGTTCCACCAACTCCCAAGTCTTGTTCTTGTGCAATGACTCTACCTCTTCTACCATGGCCTCCATCCATCTACTCCTCTCAGGACTATAAATTGCCTCCTGAAACCAAGCCATTCCGTTTTTGGGTCGATAGCTCTGAGGTCAAGAGGGAGGTAGAGTGAAGGCCCTCTTCGAATGGAGTTCCTGGGGATTTCATTTATGGAATGCATGCTACTTTCGAAGTCAAAGAATTGGATTCGTTCATGAGGGGTTACGTTAGAGTAGTTATAGGAGTCACTTCTCTGGGAAGCTCTCCCACTGGATCAGGAT
>NW_027266246.1:0-37500 GCF_036785885.1 Coffea arabica
GAAGATGATCAGAATTAGCAGAATTTGATAGAAGGTTAAGAAAGGACAGGCCGCTTGCAAAAAATAGTTTAAAGGTACTTGGGCTTTTCAACATTTTCCCCTGGTTTAAGGAAACAGAGAAGAGTGTCGTAACGCTCCAATCTAATTTTGAGGAGTATCCGCTGCAGAACTTGGGCAGCTTTGCAAGCTGGCTACTATAGAATGGTTTATTCACCCCAATAGCCCAAGGTATGCTTTAAGGCTGGGGGAACTTTGGGCCTGCTTTGGCTATGGTGATTATGAATGGTACACTGCAAGACTATAGACACTTTCAAAATTGTTAAGATTCCTACCCAATGGGCTAATTCAGACCTCTTATTTATATTTATATTTATATGGTGTGAAGAATACCAGACTCTCTCAGTAGGTTTTCCACTCCACTACTCCAAGACCTCACTAATAAACTTCAGCCGCCATTTCTCACGATCAGAATCAGTACCAAAAAGCCAAAGGACACCACTTTAGATCTAGAAAGAAATTAAAGGAAAGGATAGGATAGGATGGAAATGGAGGAATAGCTAGGGAAAGCTTTTGGAAATCTGTGGGTTGGCAACAGCTGCTGCTGTCTGTTAAACTTCGGAGACAATACTGGTGGCACAGATTGGCTGTGTTACCAAGCCCACCGAGTCCAATGGCCTTCCTGAGGTTTCTCCGATTCCCTTCATACCCTTTACATATGTGAACTGGTCGAAAGATGGGACGAAGAGGGAAAGGCAGATGGATTTTTGCAAGAAATTGTTGGTGTGGGTGTGTGGGAGAGGATATGCATGAAAAAAGTCAAAAACCCTTTGCTTAGAAAGAAAAAAAGAAAGTCAAAAAAATTTTGAGGGGTTGAAGATTGTATCCTTTCCCAATCCACCCATACCGATGATTTCTTGGGATCCCTGCCTTTCCCAACCTTGTTCTTTTAGATCTCAGACTGGTCTGCAGATATGGTAAAATCTTTCAGTTATCTTAACATCTGACTATTTATATTCAGATTTATGTTTGTGCTAGGTTATGATTTTCTGCTGATTATTTACAAAAAAAAAAAAAATTTGATTTTCTGCTGATTTTCTGGTCAGGTAAACCATTGGATTTGGGGTTTAGTTATTTTAATGTTTGCAGATTATACGCTTCTACGTTTTGCTTGGGGGACCCGTAAATCAAATGATGCTTGATTAGCCGTCAGATTTTTCATGTTAAATATTGAGTTGGTGAACGATTTTGAGTTAGGCATATGTTTGGTTAATTGAGTGAAAAATTCGGCTTCAAAGTTTTCCAATTTACTTTAATGGTGCTTTGTTGTCTCGCAAAACGCCTTCGACCTTCGAGTTTGGATAGGCAGAAGGGAGAAAATACTCTGTGTACCAAATGGTGGAAGATTAGCGGAGATGAGAAAGAATTTATCCAAAATCATGGTGACAGAATTTGTTTTCGATTCTCACCTAAGATCAATAGTTAGCTCCGGTTCAGAGAACTGAGTCCAGTCCAATTGGCATGATATCATCATGAAGGCCAAAATTATTTTGTTCTCCAGTTTCTCTTTGGTTCTTTCCCGTTTTTCATCTTCCCCCTTTTAGGGAAGCAAAGTGATATATGTTGGGAGGTTTTCTGAGGTTGAAAATACAAATTATTTAAGATAAATAATTAAATATGAGAGTCCTAAATCAAGATAAGGAAAAGAGTTTCCCCTGAGCATCGATCTGACTTGCGGTTCTTACTCAGAAGCTAAAGAGAAGATTCACTTTTCTTTGCAACTTGCAATTGATACTCAAGCAGAGAATCCAATGCGGAGTATTAAATCGAGACTGGCCAGCTAATGAAACCAGCGAATAACGCTGAAAGGTTGATTTTCGCTTGTATTACCCGTCACAAAGCAAAACAAGTTATATGTACTTTTGACATGCATTTGACTCCACTTTCTTACAAAAATCAGGGGTCTCTTTCTGGATGGCTATCTTGAAAGCCAGTAGAAAATCACGACATTTTTTGGGGGAAGGCAAGCTGCATTAATAAGAGGGGAAAAAATTACGAAGTAGATGTTTGTTTCTAATGATGTCTAAAACAACTGGAGGATAGGAGAGGTAAGAATTTCAGTAGTATAAAACAAGTAAAACAGGCCAAAAAGTATATATAATGTTGGATTTAAAAAGCTTGCCTATGTAGAGAAGAGAACTATATATTATCCATTAAAAAAAAAAAGGTAGCAATAATCAAGTTGAATGCATCTCCCAAGGGTCAAGAACATCTCTGTACTTGACTTGAGCAAAAGTGAAGTATATGCTAACTTCCGCTTGACAGCATTGTTGATTTGCTGGTGGGCTTTAGATTGGTGCTGGAAAATATGAGCACTTCGTTGAGCCCAATTGAAAGAAATAGAGGCTCTCAAAGAAACCTTTCTCATCACACCAATAGCATTTTTTCTGGGCTCTCAAACGAGCAGGAAGTCCATTCATTATATGGGTTCACTGTGCTCAGATGTTTTACACAGCTTGTTAAAAGTATTAAATGTTATTAGACCATACTCTAAAACTAATAAATTCAGTAATTCACAGCCAAAAAAGGGTATGGCTGTGACCCTGTTGAGACGTTATACCGCAGCTTCTTCAGAAAATCATTTGCATCCCTTTTGACACTGATGAGTTTGAATGGAACTGTATAATTTCTTCACTGTTGTTGTTGAATTGTAAGGAGAGGCCTTATTTATTTAGGAGCGTTCTTTTCATCCAACTAGAAACATCTAACATGAGCAGTACAAGATTTTTGAGATCCAAAACCATACCCGTGATCCATACGATGTCAATACGATTATTATATTTCTTAATTTTCATTTTTCTAAAAAATTCTTCTCGGTGGGCGGCTATTTTAGACTCCTTTGTTCTTTTATTTGGTACCAGACTTCCGAGTAGGTTTTGGACCACCCTACTCCAGGACCGCACCAAACAAACTTCAGCCACCATTTCTTTCTTACAATCCGAATCAGTACTAAAAAGCCAAGTATACCACACTCTAGATCTAGAAAGAACTGGATAGGATGGAAGTGGAGGAAAAGCTTTTGGGGGTCGGTGGATTGGTAACTGCTACAGCTATATATTAAACCTTGGAGGCAATACTCATAGCACAGATTGGCTGTTACCAAACCCCCCCGAGCCCAATGGTCTCTTCCTGAGGTTTCTCCAGTTCCCTTCATGCCCTTCACATATGTTCAATGGTCGAAAGATAGGACGAAGAGGGAAAGGCAGATGGATCTCTGCAAGAAATTGCTGGCGTGGGGGTCTTGGAAAGAATACGCTTGAAAAAACCGTTTTCTTGAATTAACTTTTTTTTGCCCAAGCGTTAAAGAAATTTGGAAGGTTGGAGATGATATCCTTTCCCAGGCCTCCCATGCCGGTGATTTCTTGGGTTCCCTCCCTTTCCCAAACTTGTTCTTTTAGATCTCAGGTTGCTCTGCATATATTCTGCAATGGTAAAACCTTTCAGTTATCTTATCATCTCTGCCTTTCTATATTCAGATCTATGTTTATGCTAGAGTATGATTTTATGGTCAGATAAACCATGTGATTTGAGCTGTGGTTGTCCTTTTTCCTTTTTTTTTTTTTGCAGATTACATGTTACTTGAGTTCTTCTTCAGGGACCAGTAAATCAAAGGATATGCTTGATTGGCTGTTAGATGATTTCAGTTCATTCATTGAGTTGGTGAACTTCAAAGCTTCGAAATTTGTTTTTCATTTTAGTTGTGTTATTCGTCTGGCAAAAAAGTTGTTTGAGCTTTGAATTTTTCCAAGGCAAAGAGTGATATATATTCCTCTAGTACCACGTGAGGTTTATAGAGTAGAGGTAAAAGAAGAAATCCCATGTGATAGAGTAAACAAAAATTTCTTCCGGTTTGTAATGAAATCAACCAAAAACACCCTTCCACAGCACCCCTGTGAACAAAGCCAAAACAAGATGAACAGAGTTGACTGCAAAAAGATGAGATCATGAACTGCAAAATAAAAAAAGTCCAGTTTGAGTATTTACCCAAGTCTTGTGATTTTAACTCCCAGTAATATTTGAGTAATTTGTATTAAAGGTAGTGATTCAAGAGGTTCAATTTACCTCTTGCATGGTCCTTGAGTAATACCAAAATGAAGTATCAAACGTAGACTAAAAAAAAATTAGAAGCAAACATAAGAAAAAAGTGCCCTGTACCTAGGCCAAAACATAAAACTAAATAGATGTATAAAGAGATAGATAATTTTTCATTCAGCCGAGTAGGTTTTTTTTTTAAAAAAAATACAAATAAAAAACTATGTTACAATAATAATAAAAAAGTCTCGAAAAACGAAAACATGCAACGTTCAAGGCACGTATTCTGACACTAATTTATAATATTAATGGTACTCTAAGACTAGTTTAAAGTGTATTAAAGGTACTGTTCTTAGACTAGCTTGTATTATATTAAAGGTACAATTTAAGGTTCTGTACTGAATCTGAATTCTGAAGTCTGAATTTTGAATTTTGAAATCTGAATACTGAAACAATTAATTTGCTGAATTTTAAGTACTGAAAAAAAATATATGAATGTCTGAATTTTAATGTTAAACTTATTTATACTGTTTAATAAACATTTATAACTGAATGCTTAATAAGTTAAATTTGATAAATTTGCCTTTATATCTTTTCATCCAAAAAAGAAATAGAACCTATGATTTAATTAGTTAAAAATGTTAGGTATGAAAATGATAATATTTATTTTTAAATCAAATTAATATAAAAGATGAAATATATTATATGAGGAGTATAGAGAAGATGTGAAAATCATTCAAAAGGGAGAAAAAAGAAATAGAAAATCATTAGATAGAGGATATTAGATTATTTAATTAGATAAGAATTTTGAACATAATTAACAAACAAAGGTAGATTTGATAGATAAGATAAGATAATTGAAGTAATTCTATTGATTTCTATCAGAATTAAACATTCAGTTAGGATTCTTGTGCTGAAAAAAATACACACAAGTTCAGAACTACTTAACAAGTTCAGCAAATAGATTTTCATTTATCAAACACTCAAAACATCTGAATGTCTGAAAAATTCAGATTCAACACTTTTTTATGTTATCAAACAGACCCTAAGACTTATTCAATGAGCCGAGTTGAATTGAGTTTTTAGTTTTTCAGTTCCATTCATCAAGTTATCAAGTTAAACTTATTGTAATGAGTCAAAAATTGTGTTCGAGTTTAACTTATTAAAATTATCTCAAGTTCAAATTTGAGTTCGATCTTAACAATATGACATAAATAAGTCGAATTTAAAAGAGCCCGAGCTGAAAAAACTCAAATATGCTTGAATACTCTGATCATCTTTGCAACTAAAAAAATATAACTAATTTAGTTTGCCTATTGAATGAAAAGATTTCATGGAATATAAGAAGATTTTCAATATTTAAACAAAATAAAAATTTAAACAATCAAGACAAGATAAATCTATATATAATTACTAAAAAAAAATAGTAAAACTAGAGGTTGAATGAATGTACAAATGAATCTAGACGGATGACTCAGACTTGCGTCGGTGTATTTAATTCAACGAACCAGGAGCTCACGAGGTGCGCACGGGTCTTTCCATTACCATTTGTCTGGTCAACTTTTTGCAGCCTCGAAGCTACGCAACGCGCTTTTACGCTGCCCCACCACCTTTAGAATATATGCCTTTTTTGTTATTAGTTTCGTTGGCATTTTATGAATACTGGAAAAAGGAAAAAGACTTAAACAAAAAACCAGATATGAAGAGAAATTAATATTATTTTTCTTTCTTTTTTTTTTCTGTTGAGGAATGTTAGAAACTTATTGATGAATGATTTTGAATTATGCCCATAAATCTCATAGTAGTATAATTTACAAAATGGGTTTATCAATTCTTGGATGCTTTTCTTCGGTAGGCAGCAAGGCAATACAATAGGACAGCACATGGAAGTCACGTCGTGGTTTCTCTCTTTCCAGCTGCCGGCCGACAATGACTATTATTCAATGGAAATGGTGGGGGCCTCTGATTTGTGAAGGACTTTGCAGACATCTCTATATAATGAATAGTGACAAAGCATTCCACTCTGGTCTCGGGTCGGCAGAAGTGATTAGGGGTAGGAGAAAAGGAAGATGCCTTGGAAAATCCGGAGGAAATGGGAGGTTTGGTAAGAAAAGCAGCTCAACTAAACTACAGAGTGCGAATCTTTTCTTGGTTTTTCTTCGGCTTTTCTTTCCCAGTCCTCCCATTCCTATGGGTTTCTAGAGTTTCTTCCTTTCCTTTTTCTACTCTTACTACAACCCATCACTTGTTCATAAAATTCTGTGCAGAAAATTAAGGAAAAGAAAAAAAAAAAAAAAAAGGAGAGAGCAGTGGATGATCATATTTGTATAGCAAGACAAGAGGAGGAATGAGGGGGAAAGGGAGCTTAATCTGCAGGAAATTAGTGGGATGGGTGACCGGGGAAGATTTGAGGTAAATCTTTGGTCATTTTTTGTTTTTGAGGGACCAAATCTTGGTCTTCCCTAGTCCTCCCATCCCGGTGATTTCCTGTGGATTCTCCTCTTCCACAACTTATTCTGCAGGCCCAGATCTCTCGGTCTCGGATTCAGAACTCAGTAATTGCTTACTAAGTCATGAGGTAGTAGTAGTCTCTCTTTGCTCTGCCTTCTTGTCACTTGATCAATTACTGCTTAGCGTAGTAGTTTTATCATTTATGCTGCTTAGATATGTTTTATGCAAACTTTCTCATCATCATATTTCCTGACCATGGTTCTAGCCGAAAAGGGCAATGGAGGCTTGGATCTTGGGGATACTCCTCCTAAAATCTGGAAATGTGTTCACCATGCAACCAAACATGATCTTTTATGTGACTTGCCACCATGAGTATAGGAATAAGAATGAAAATCTGCATCCCAGAACATTGGAGTCTCCTAGCTCATTAGACATGAAACAGATGTGTTAGATACCGTAGCACCAAGAAAGAAATCTAAGCCAATTGACCTGCTAGCCATAGGCTAATCTGGCCAATTTGCAGAACAGTAGCGATATCAAACAGTAAACCCGAGCTTGATGATCAAATGGGCATATGAAACGACAAAATCCAGTTAATCCGCAATTCTTTCTCGTCCGTTTTTGAAGGCAATAAAATGAACTATTAACAAATTCAAAGAATTTGGCTTTGATTTTGATGGTAGACAGAAATGGAAATCTAAGCCAAGATTAACAACAATAACAACGTTTGTACGCTTCACTTCGAAAATTTGGTTATCTAACAATTAGATTACAACAAAACGACCCAATCACAAATGAAATTAATTAAATAAAATTTTTCTTGCATTAATAGTTTATGGTCTGGAAGATCAAGATCCTGTAAGATGGACACGCTTTCTAGTCTTGCATTCGGAGACTAAAACTTGCCCAGGAAATGCATATTCTTGCCTAACTATACTAAATGTTTATATGACCACGAAATTTTTTTAACATCCTCATATACTATTACCAAATTCTGATGCAACCCTAGAGGACCAAAAGCTGCATCAAAGAGATACGCAGGAATGGTTACCTAGTTTAAGGATTTCAAGCTAACATGGATTTCAAATAGGAAATTCTTTACTGCGTAGTTCTTGGTCTGGGAATATATGCATTCTTAAGTGTGTCCATCATAAAGCATTTCTGTTTTCTTCTAGAAACGAATTTTAACGAGGTGTTTCATTTGCATTAGTATATCTTGAAACTATTTTACCAAAAGAAAAAATAATAATTAACTTTTGTGCCTATTCTAAACGGATGCCGCTTTCTTTCCTGGAAAATGCATAATAAAGTAACCATGTATTCTTTTTAACATGCATGAATCTACATAGGTATCTGCTGGTAAATTAAATACCCTGCAAGGCTTCAACAATTGAAAATCGGGGAAGATTAATCTCTTGGAGAGCACAAAGCTGTGCTGATCATGTTCTGGGCAATGCATTGCTGTTTATGTAGTTGCATTCTCTAGAAAACTAAGATCAACGAGAACAGACGCCGGATTATGGGATTTACCACGAAAGAGGAGTAGAATTTCACCACAAAGTAGAGCAGTGAAGGAAGAGTAGAATTTCACCATGAAACAGAGTATAAAAGCTTTAGAAAATTGTTTCCAGACCCAAAAGCATTTAATTACTAAAACACGGGAACTCATAGACCCAGAAGCATTTAATTTTTTATTTATTTAAGCACTCGAGCTCGAGCTTTAGCTGCTCATTCTGGAGCTGCAGCTGCTTGCACTCGAGGTCAAGCTGCTCGTGCTCGAGCTTCAAGTGCTTGAGCTTCAGCCACTTGAGCTTCAGCTGCTGCTGCTTGCCCTCGAGTTCAAGCTCGAGAGCTCGAGTTTGAGTTTTAGATTTGCAGCTCGTCGATATTAAGTTAGAGTTCGACCTTGATAAAACTAAGTGTTAGAAACTTACTTTTTTTTTTGAGGAATGTTAGAGACTTACTGATGAATGATTTTGAATTATGTCCATAACTCTCATATAATTTACAAAATGGTTTATCACTTCTTGGATGCTTTTCTTCTATAGGCAACAATACAATAGAATAGTAGAGTTGTAATCGAATCAAACTATTCACATGTTGCTTGCGAGTAACGCGATCAAAAACTCGACTCGATTGAATTCGAGTAGCTCGATCGGGCCAAATAAGTCGAGTTCAAGTATTCGATAGCAAAACTCAAAAGTTCATCAAACCTTTTCGAGTTTTAAAATTTTATTTTTTTAATATACTATTATTATGAAATTACTCTTGTACTCATAAGAGTGGTTGAAATTTTTTGAAGGGCGACAATATCTTTTGGCTTAAAATTTGTCAAGAAAAAAGAAATCCTCAAATCTTTATGACTCGAGCTCGATAAGGTTCGTTTTGACTTGAATCCATGCGAGTCAAGCTCAAGTTCTAAGAGCAATGAAACTCGAGCTCTCCTTAACTCGAGCTCTCCTCCTTGCAAGTCGAGTCGAGATATTGGAGGCTAATTCGGTTGGATTACATCCCCAACAGTAAGAGAGCACTGGGAAGTCGCATCGTGCTTTTAATGCACATACATCATATTAATGTTTTTAAACTCGAACCGGTCAGCCAACCGGAGAGAGGTCCAGTTCGCAGTCTGATCGGTTCGCCCGGCCGGTTCACCTGTTTTCTGGTTTTTTTGTTTTTTTTTGCAACTTAAGTGTTAAGTATTTCACAGGTTTTCATTCTACACTTGAACTTGACACCTAATGTCCAATTTAACATGGTTAGTGATAATTTAAGTTTTTAAAATGCATTCACCAACATAACTAAATTTAAATTGAGATAATAACAAATTTCCTAAAAGTTATACATAAAACCTGGAATGATAAACATAATTAAAATATCATAATTCACCACAAGTTTTCATAAATTCATTACAAACATGAATAGATACAATCCAAATGTTCATCAATTATCACAAATAAAAACACAAAAATAAATAAAATAAATATTGAAATTCTTTTACAATCTTTAAAAAAGTCCATCAAAGAGTCTGACTCATATTCAAGACAAACCATTTAAATAACAAACTTCCATCAATGCCATAATAAGCAACAACACCACCTTCACAATTTCATCAACTTAACTTGAAAAAGTTAAAATTTTATTATAAAAATATAAATCTAATTGCTCAAACTAAAAAAAAAATCAAAAAATTTTAAAAAATAAAGATACAACTAAACACATAAAAAATTAATTGCTACTAACCATGTGGTCCTGAGGTTACCATTTACGGATTTACCAAGACATACAAACATGTGGTCCAATTTGGCATTTTTTTTTTAAGCTTTTGTATGGCAACTTTCACAAATCAACTTTAACATGTCTTTAATTTTGTTGCTTTAGTGAAACCTATAAAATTCAAGATGAATGAGCATCCGGTAGACTAATTACTTCAGCCTTAAAAACCAGGCAAAAATCAAATAATTTGATTTAGACTTAAAACACCTATCTTCCCAGATATGAAGAGAAATGAATGTTAGCTCGAGTTAAGTGTTAGAAACTTGCTTTCTTTCTTTCTTTCTTTTTTTTTATTTTTTTTATGAATGTTAGAAACTTAATGATAAATGATTTTGAATTATGTCCATAACTCTCGTATAATTTACAAAATGGTTTTATCGATTCTTGGATGTTTTTCTAACCACTGAGCTTGGCTCAGTGGATTGGATTGGCTGTAGGCGAGGGTCCAAAATTTAGCTGCAACAAAAAAAATTTAAGGATGATGTCAAAGCATCCTTTTTGATCTAATAAGATTTGTGTACATACTAATTCCTAATACAAGCCTCTTTGGACTCCGTTTCTTTGTAGTTTAAAATAAAATAGGTTACACAATTGTAATTATTTTCAAAAAAAAAAATTCTTGGATGCTTGTCTTCTGCAGGCAGCAAGACAATACAATAGGATAGCACGGGGAAGTCACATCGTGGGTTCTCTCTTTTTGGATTGGGATTGGGATGATTAGCGTGTTTGGATTGGGATGAATTGAAAAAAATAATAATAATTTACTTCCCAAATTTTAATATTTTTTTTAATTTTTTAATTAATTTTTTATCTCATATATATCATATCACAAAATTTGCTATAATAATTATTTCAAATAAACTCCTATTCAAAGGTACGACAGATGGGCCCTCTGCTTTATGATGCACTTTGCACGCATCTCTATATAATGAAGGGATAATTTCATAAATCACTCCTAAGATTTTTAATAATTACAGAGAGCTCCTCTCAAGTTTTAAAAATTATATTGACCTTCTCTACTTTTATATTTATATACAACAATGTAGGTCCAACAAAGTAGATTTTCTCTCAAAAATCCTAAATGACACTTTTCTAACAAAACTAAAAAAGAAAAACATAGTATATTCAATCATTTTCTTCCACACTTTGCATAAATTGACAAACCTAATCTCTAGCAACCATCCAATCACAAGTTCCAAATCTAAGTAATTGTCTAAAAGATCTCAAATTGCATATACAGCATCAATGTTTATCATACAAAAAAAATACAAATACAAAAAATAGGCAAACACACACACATATCATTGACAACTAATTTTATATTCTAAAATTAAATCTCAACACTCAAATACCTTTTCAATACAAGTAAATCTAGCATAAAACCAACATTACAACTCTCTTATTACCTTAAAAATATTAATATCTCAAAAGTAGATAATAAATTCTACATTCACAATAAAATCATAGCAAAAAATTTATAGTCCAATGAAAGAAATTCTTATGCAATTATTGACATTTTACAAATATGCTTCTTGACAACAAGCAAAATATAACAAATTTCACATCTTTGCTTCTTCTTCCTATTTCAATAATCAATTTTATTATTTATTTCTCTATTACTGCCAGTCTTTTCATTTCCTTCTAGTTTGACACATAATTTGCTTCCTTTGTTAATTTTGCAATTTCAATTTGCTAATATCCATAAAATTGAAGATAACGAAAAAAGGTATAGTAGTATATTAACTAGAAAAAAAAAAGAGCAAAAGTAGACAAGAGATAGAAAAATAGAATTTTTTGGGTTTTGTAAATCTATTGCTTTAAATTGAGAATTGTCTACTAAGTGAAGGGTATCTTTGGTACTTTACTATATCAGGGGAAGTAAGTGTAATTTCTTAAACCTGAAGGGAGCCAAGTGAAATTATTTGAAACCTCAAGGGATGTTTTTGAAATTATCCCTATAATGCATAGTAACAACGTGTTCCTTTCCGGTCCCAAGTCAGCAGAAGTGATTAAGGGTAGGAGAAAAGAAAGAAGCCTTGGAGGTTTGGCAAGAATGCCAAGAAAAGCAACTGAACTAAACTAGAATTTGAATCCTTTTTTTTTTCGCTTTTCTTTCCCAGTCTTCCCATTCCTATGCATTTCTAGAGTTTTTTCCTTTCCTTTTTTCTACTCTTACAACCCATCACTTGTTCATAAAATTCTGTACAGCCTAGTAGGTTTTTTAAAAAAAATAAAAATAAAAACCATGTTACAATAAAGAAGTCTCGAAAGACGAAACATACAACGTTCAAGGCATGTATTCTTACATATAATATTAGTGGTACTCTAAGACTAGTTTAAAGTGTATTAAAGGTACTCCTCTTAGACTAGCTTATATTATATTAAAGGTACAATTTAAGACTTATTGAATGAGTCGAGCTTAATTGAGTTTTTAGCTTTCAAGTTATTGAGTTGAATTTATTGTAACGAGTCAAAAATTGTGTTCGAGTTTAGCTTATTAAAATAATTTCAAGTTCAAATTTGAGTTCGAGCTTAACAAAATGACATAAATAAGTCGAGTTTAAAAGAGCCCGAGCTAAAAAAAACTCAAATATGTTTGAATACTTTAAACAACTTTGCAGCTAAAAAAATATAACTAATTCAATTTGCCCATTGGATGAAAAGATTTCACTGAATATAAGAAGATTTTCAATATGTAAACAAGGGATAATTGCAGAAACCTCCCCTGAGGTTTCTGACACTAGCACTCATCTCCCCTATGATTTCTAAAATTGCACTAACCTCCCCTAGGAGGAAATTGGACCTATTACTAACAATAAATTGTATGATTTTACTTTTATACCCTAACTAATTATAGAAACTTAATGAAAGACTTTTAGAAAAGAAAAATTATTTTTTGTCTATAAATTGAGTGACTAATTAAACTAGATTACCTATGAGCTTTAGCATCATTAGCCATTGTAAGCAAACTAAGGAACGGTGCCAATTAAGAGGAAAAAACGGCGTACATGTTTATTATATATTATGTTCTTCAAACCAAACAATTTAAGTCTATTTTTATATAACTACATAGAGGAAGACCAGTAAGCAATTCTAGAGCTTTTACTAAAGTATGTATAAAAAAAACTTGCACAAATATATCTGCTTAAGTCATTTTTATTTCAAAACCTTTTCTAGTTCAGCCTACTACTACTTCTCAAGTTGCTACCCCATTAATATGGTTATAACCCTATAATCTGGAAATATCAGTAGCAGCAGCAGTAGTTTGAGTACGTGGTTCTAATACATTTACTGTACTTTCATTTACTAAAGACAATTTTATCTTATTAGTATGCACTTCTAATTACTTGTAACTAGATTTATCTCATACTCAGTAACTTTTAGTGATGTTTAAGTATGCTATTAATTAGCTGATTGTTGAGCGATATTTTATTTTGTATATGATTGGTGCTGACAACATAAACAGTTGTGTTACCCCTACCAATAGCTATTCATATTACTAGTAGAGAGATTTAAAAGTAACGTATATTTTTTATAAACTTTGTTGCAAGAACTTGGATATATAGTCATTTAACTAGCATTAGTATCCACGTTGTTTCATGTATTGTTGGTAAATCTCATTCAATTGCACTTACACCCCTTGAATTTTGCTAATTGTTAATAGCTTTTCGTATATTGTCATTACTCTGTTAATATAACTTGGCAAGCAGCATAGAAGGCAAATATGGTACAAATTTTTCATCTCAGTCCTTAAAAAAAAAATTTAATGTTAATTTTTCTGGCATGAACTGAATCTGCAACACAAACCTTAAGTTCAAGAGTGATAAGTGTTATTTTCTAAATCACAAGGGCAGTGAATGCTAGTATTAGAAATCTCCCATGAGGTTTCTGCAATTATCCCTTTAAACAATCAAGACAAGATAAATCTATATAATTACTAAAAAAAAAGAAAGTAAAACTAGAGGTTGAATGACTGTACAAATGAATCTAGACGGATGACTCAGACTTGCGTCGGTGTATTTAATTCAACGAACCAGGAGCTCACGAGGTGCGCACAGGCCTTTCCATCACCATTTGTTTGGTCGACTTTTTTCAGCCTTGAAGCTACGCAACGCGCTTTTAGGCTGCCCCACCACCTTGACAATGAGCCTTTTTAGAATATATGCCTTTTTTGTTAGTTTCGTTGGCATTTTATAAATACAGGAAAAAGAAAAAGACATAAAAACCAGATATGAAGAGAAATTAATATTAATTTTCTATTTTTTTTGTTGAGGAATGTTAGAAACTTATTGTTGAATGATTTTGAATTATGTCCATAAATCTCATAGTAGTATAATTTTACAAAATGGTTTTATCAATTCTTGGATGCTTTTCTTCGGTAGGCAGCAAGGCAATACAATAGGACAGCACATGGAAGTCACGTCGTGGTTTCTCTCTTTCTTTACACCTGCCGGCCGACAATGACTATTATTCAATGGAAATGGTGGGGGCCTCTGATTTGTGAAGGACTTTGCAGACACCTCCAGATAATGAATATGACAAAGCATTCCCCTCTGGCCTCGAGTCGGCAGAAGTGATTAGGGGTAGGAGGAAAGGAAGATGCCTTGGAAAATCCAGAGGAAATGTGAGGTTTGGCAAGAAAAGCAGCTAAAATAAACTAGAATATGAATAATCCTTTTTGTTTTTTATTCGGCTTTTCTTTCCCTGTCCTCCCATTCCTATGGGTTTCGAGAGTTTCTTCCTTTCCTTTTTCTACTCTTACTACACCCCATCACTTGTTCATAAAATTCTGTGCAGGAAAGGAAAAGGAAAAGGAAAAAAAAGAGAGAGAGTAGTCGATGATCATATTTGTATCGCAAGAAGAGGAATGAGAGGGAAAGGGAGCTTAATCTTCAGGAAATTAGTGGGGTGGGAGACTGGGGAAGACTTGAGGTAAATCTTTGGTCATTTTATGTTTTGAGCGATCAAATCTTGATCCGCCTCAGTCTTCCATCCCAGTGATTTCCTGTGGATTCTCCTCTTCCACAACTTATTCTCAGGCTCAGATCTCTCTCGGATTCAGAACTTAGTAATTGCTTACTAAGTCATAAGGTAGTAGTAGTCTCTCTTTGCTCTGCCTTCTTGTCCCCTGATCAATTACTACTTAGTAGAGTAGTTTTATGCTGCTTAGATATGTTTTATGCAAAACTTTTTTATCATCATATTTCCTGGCCATGGATCTAGCCGAAAAGGGCTATGGAGGCTTGGATCTTGGGGATACTCATTCTAAAATCTGGAAATGTGTTCACCATGCAACCAAACATGATCTTTTATGTGACTTGCCACCATGAGTATAGGGATAATAATGAAAATTCTGCATCCCAGAACATTGGAATCTCCTGGCTCATTTTAACATGGAATAGATAAGTTAGATATCGTAGCACCAAGAAAGAAATTATTAAAAAAAAAAACCAATATGTCCTATCTTTTATCTCCAAAAATTTTTAGAAAGGCACTGTTCCAGAATTGATTTATGATATCCTGTACCAGCCTACCAGGGACTAATGGCTCCTCCTCTCCATGATTGAGGAAGTTGCAACTCTTACATTCTACTGATTCTAGATGTGATCTCTCATCAGATCAAAGGAGCACTACAAGGATTGCATAAAATAACTGAAGCCCCATAAAAGATTTTGTCAACTTTATTTTGGTGGTTTTTGTATTTTTTTTGAATGGTATAGAAGCATTACTGCTTGGTACTGGGTTTTTTTTTTGGTGGGTGTTTTGGGGGGGAGGGTCTCTAGGATCAGTTGACCTGCTATCTATAGGCCTATCTAGCCAATTTGCAAAACAGCAGCGATATCAAACAGTAAACCTGAGCTTGATGCTCAAATGGGCATATGAATCCAGTTAATCCGCAATCCTTTCTCATCTGTTTTTGAAGACAATAAAATAAACTATTTAACACAGTCAATGAATTTGGCTTTGGTTTTGATGGAAGACAGAAATGGAAATCTAAGCCAAGATTAACGACAATAACACGTTTTGGTTCTCAACAATTAGATTACCACAAAACGACCCAATCTGGAATGAAATTAGTTAACTCAAATAAATTTTTTCTTGCATTGTGTTCCAACGTTCACATATAGTTTATCAAGATGTGAAACACTTGGATTGGCCTGGCCTGGAAGATCAAGATCCTGTAAGATGGAGCTGCCTTCTAGGCTTGCATCCGGAGGCTAAAACTTGGCCAAGAAAAATAATAATATGACCACGAAATTTTTTTAACATCCTCATATACTATTACCAAATTCTGATGCAACCCTAGGGAACCAAAACCTGCATCAAAGAGATACACAGGAATGGTTACCTAGTTTAAGGATTTCAAGGTAACATGGATTTCAAATAGAATATTCTTTACTGCGAAGTTCTTGGTCTGGGAGTATATGCATTCTTCTTAAGTGAGTCCATCATAAAGCATTTCTGTTTTCTTTTAGAAACGAATTTTAACAAGGTGTTTCATTTGCATTAGCACATCACAAAGGACATTTTGCAGCAAGTATCTTGAAACTATTCTACCAAAAGAAAATAATATAATATTAACTTTTGTACCTATTCTAAATGCACGCCGCTTTCTTTTCCTGGAAAGTGCATAATAAAGTAACCATATGTATTCTTTTTAACATGCACGAGTCTGCATAGGTAGCTGCTGGTAAATTAAATACACTGCAAGGCTTCAACAATTGAAAATCGGGGAAGATTAATCTCTTGGAGAGCACAAAGCTGTGCTGATCATGCTCTGAGCAATGCATTGCTGTTTATGTAGTTGCATTCTCTAGAAAACTATGATCAACGAGAACAGACGCCAGATTATGGGATTTACCACGAAAGAGGAGTAGAATTTCACCGTAAAGCAGAGCAGTGAAGGAAGAGTAGTAGAATTTCACCATGAACAGAGTATAAAAGCTTTAAAAAAGTGTTTCTAGACCCAAAAGCATTTACGTCATTTTTCGTGATCACATTTTCCTATTATCTTTTTCCCTCACATACATCAAATCGCTACAGTAATTTTTCCATGAAAAATCATGAAAAATGCAATCCAAACACACTATTAATTACTCAAACACAAGAGAACCCATACACCCAAAAGCATTTAATTACTAAAACACGAGAACTCAAAATATTTATTCGATGATCCAAAGGTCTAAATAAGTCGTTAAAAGCTCTCTCAGCGGTTTGGTGATCTAACGGATCAAAATCAAGAATACAGTAAGTAATTTTGCTCTATCTTCTTCACAAAACCCTCTACGAGCTATTTCTCCGTTCGCGGCGGCAGTATTGCATGCATTCTCATTCTATTAACATTTATTTTGTCATCATTGTCGAAACTTGACGCTTAACCGATCTCGTACTAGACCTAACACCAATAACTCTTCTTTTTCCTCGAAAAGCACGTAGATAATTAACCTGGTTATTAGGTCTTGTATAGGGTTGAAAATGAATCGAGCTGCTCGCGAGTGTGTCAAAACTCAACTCAACCTCGATCAACATCAAGTTTAAACTTGAACTCGAGTTCAAAAATATTCAAATATATATATATTATTTTTTATTTTAATAATAAAATTACACATATGTTCTTAATATTTTATTATTTATTAAGAAATAGATTTTATTTATTTTTAAAAAATAAAGTAATTAATTTTTATTTTTTAAGCGCTCGAGCTCTAGATTCAGCTGCAACTGAAGCTCGAGCTCCAACTGCTCGTGCTTGAGCTCAAGCTCGAGAGCTCGAGTTTGAGTTTTAGATTTGCAGCTCGTCGAGACTAAGTTCGAGTTCGACGTTGATAAAATTAACTCGAGATTTAACTCGATTAGGTCAAATTTCGACTTAATTCGACTCATTTGCAACCCTAATCTAGTAGCAGACCTAACACTAATAACTCTTCTTCTTTTTCCTCGGAAAGCATGAAGATAATTATCCTGTTTGTTAGGCCGTCTGATACCAGACCTAACACTATTAACTCTTTTTCTTTTTCTTCCTTCAATTAAAGGAAACGCGCGTAGATAATACGTGAGAGGCAGTGAAGGAAGATCTTCTCTAGCAAACTTCTCACGAATCACAGACAGTGAAGGAAAACCATTTCTTCCAGATGAAGCGTTATGCGATTGAGGATCTTCGCTGCCAAGTTTCCCACCAGTCGTATCAATCTCTTCCGTGAAGGAATGAAGCATTCCTAAAGTCTCCAACAAAACCAATCGCTTGCCATGTTTCCCATCAAAAAATTCCTTGGCCGCCTCCTCAATACAATTTTCCGTTACAAGCTCTGTTGAAGCATATTCATATGATTCAAATTCCCGCATCTCTAATCTAAGACTATATTTATCTGCACATTCCAGCGCCTCAAGAGCTTTGTTAGCAACATCCATGATGCCTTTCACAAATTGGCGACATCGCCATTCATTGGAACGCTCGCACAGCTCAGCGAATCTCAGCAAGAACTTTAGATGTTGGCAGAGAAAAGCTGATTCAGTCCCCACTTCACGGAAAAAGTTCATAGCGTCTTTGAGTTCTCGACAAGACTGAAGCACATCCCTCACCGCCTCACGACAAGGTAGTAAGGCTGAATTGCGACGTAAATCTTCCCAGGAGTTGTAGAAGTCAGATTCATCAAGAAATTTCTCCAGCTTATTCTCATTTAAACCAATCTGTTCTACTAATTCTGGCACTTCTCTTGATAGCATTCGTTTCCAGCCGTGACGAATATTCATCCTATACTCATCATATAACGGTGAAGAACTTAGTAGCTTAGTTCTCCGAGCAAAATCTCCTATAGGCAGTGCAAGAGGTGCAATATCTTCTAGTAATTGGTCCGGCAAAGTTGGGGGTCCTTCCATTTCCAACACTCTGATGACCATATCAACTTTTTCTATAAATAACTTGGCTTGCAATACCTTGATATTCAGTATTTTGCGTAGGATAGTAGTTAACTCGTCCACCTCCTCCACCAACAGACTAAGAATTTCATCATTAGCCATCTTTCCCTCTGTCAAAGTCAATCCTACCCGATGTAATCAATAGCAAATTAACAAAGAAATCACCCTTCATGTTTGGATTTAAACCTTTAACCGGACTGCACTAAGTAAATATAAAAGAAAATAAAATAACAACATGCTAACATCTAGGACAAAGCAAAAGAACTGGGGCCTGACAACTATGCATGCGAGAGAGAAGCTACAGCTTACCAGCAGCAGAGGAGAAACGGCCTTTGATGATCGGAATCACGATTGCTAGAAGAAAGCCGGCGATGAGAACTTGTGGTCAGCGAAGGATGAAGCAGCCAAGTCTCCCCAAGTGCCAAAAGTCTCGTCTTTTATTTCTTTTCTTCTCAATTTTCTTTGGGGGGACCTCGTTAGTTGACAAAAGTTAAATATTTAGGAGTCCTAGAACAGTTGGACCGGACCCTGCAAAGGGAGTAGCATACTTGCATTAGCTGCATTCCTAAAGGAACAATTTGGCAAGAACTATTACCAAATTCAAGTAGTTTGAATTAATTACTGTAAATAGCATTTTGTATCGATTTTTGTGTAAATTATATTTCGAGTTTACCTATCTCTCTCACCTTTTTTTTTTGAGGTTAAAAATAAGTGAAACTGTGAAAGTATGACCCTTTTCTCTCTTTTTTTTTTTCCTCTTTTTTCTCCTGAGCTGGTACACAATTCATATAAGAGAAATTGATCTTCGTAAATATGAACAGTTTCAAAGCGCATGAATTTTGTGGGATACTTTGACCGTCAAATGCTGGAGCTCTAAGTTTACTAATTCCAGTTAGTGACTGAATCCAAAACAAAAGTATAGGAGGAAAATACAAATGATCAGGTGCATATTCACGTTCGAAATCCCTTGGATAATTCTTCTAAAGTGCATATTCATATAATCAGGTGCTCTAGAAAGCAACGAACATTTTCTACTGAAATCTCGAGCCTGCAATTGTTTAATTTGGAAGCGCAGCAGATGCTGCAGGGTTTACAAAAGAGAAGCAATGGCATAAGCCACCCATACTAACCATCTTATCTCTGGTCATACAAGTATTGCAAACTGAAAATGTGGTCGACGAAGATGAAGCAGCCAAGTCGCCCCAAGTGCCAAAAGTCTTGTCTTTGATTTCTTCTCAATTTTCTTGAAAACAGTTGAATATTTAGGAGTCCTAGAACAGTTGGACCGGACCCTGCGAAGGGAGTAGCATACTTGCATTAGCTTCATTCCTAAAGGAACAATTTGGCAAGAACTTTAACTAAATCCAAGTAGTTTGAATTAGTTACTGTAAAAAAGCATTTGTATCGATTTTTGTGTAAAGACAGAGACTTAAAAACCAGACAAAAATCAAATAATTTGATTTAGACTTATAACACCTATCTTTCCAGATTTGAAGAGGAATGAATATTAGCTCGGGTTAAGTGTTAGAAACTTACTTACTTTTTTTTTTTAAAGGAATGTTAGAAACTTATTGATGAATGATTTTGAATTATGACCATAACTCTCGTATAATTTACAAAATGGTTTATCACTTCCTGGATGCTTTTTTTCTGTAGGCAGCAACACAATACAGAAGTACTACTTGCGAGCAGTTTGGTCAAAAACTCGACTCGAACTGCCTAATAAGGCCAAATGAGTCGAGTTTGATTATCCAATAGCAAGACTCGAACGCTTGTCAAGCTTTATTAAGTTTTTAAATTTTAAATTTTTAATATATTATTCTTATAAAATTACTTTTGTGCTTATAAAAGTGGTTAAATTTACAAAATGTTTTAGATTATATGAAAATTTTTAAAGGGCAATAATATCTTTTTGCTTGAAATTTGTCAGGAAAAATGATATCTCCAAATCATTCTGACTCGAACTCGATAGGACTCGTTTTGACTAGATTCCATGCGAATCGAGTTCGAGTTCTATAAGTAATGTGTCGATCTTCAGTTCAAACTCCAGTAATGCTACTCATTCGAGCTTGAACTCGAATATCCTTCGTGCAAGTCAAATCGAACTCGAGACTCTGAGTATGGCAATATTCGACTCGATTTTGGATTACATCCATAACAATAATAGTAAGAGAGAACAGGCCAGTCGCATCGTGGGTTCTTTCTTTCTGCCTGCCAACAATGACTATTATTCAATGGAAAACGTGGCGACAGGTGGGTGCCTCTGCTTTATGAAGCACATTGCAGACATCTCTAAATAATGAACAGTAACAACGTCTTCCCCTCTGTCCCAAGTCGGCAAGAGCAATTAAGGGTAAGAGAAAAGGAAGAAGCCTTGGAAATTCCAGAGGAAATGGGAGGTTTGGCAAGAAAAGCATCTATAACGAACTAGAATACGAATCTTTTTTGTTTTTTATTCTGCTTTTCTTTCCCAGTCCTCCCATTCCTATGGGTTTCTAGAGTTTCTTCCTTTCCTTTTTTCTACTCTTACAACCTATCACTTGTTCATAAAATTCTGTGCAAAAAGAGAGAGAGAGAGAAAAAAAAAGGAGTAGTAGTCGATGATCATATTTGTATAGCAAGAAGAGGAATGAGAGGGAAAGGGAGCTTAATCTTCAGAAAATTAGTGGGATGGGTGACTGGGGAAGGTTTGAGGTAAATCTTTGGTCATTTTTTGTTTGAGTGATCAAATCTTGATCTTCCCTAGTCCTCCCATCCCGGTGATTTCCTGGGGATTCTCCTCTTCCACAATTTATTCTATAGGCTCAGATCTCTCGGATTCAGAACTTAGTAATTGCTTACTGAGTCATAAGGTAGTAGTAGGCTCTCTTTGCCCTGCCTTCTTGTCCCTTTGATCATTTACTACTTAGTATAGTAGTTTTATGCTGCTTAGATATGTTTTATGCAAAACTTTCTCATCATCTTACTTCCTGACCATGGTTCTAACCGAAAAGGGATATGGAGGCTTGGATCTAGGGGATACTCATTCTAAAATCTGGAAATGTGTTCACTATGCAGCCAAACATGATCTTTTATGTGACTTGTCACCATGAGCATAGGGATAATAATGAAAATTCTGCATCCCAGAACATTGGAATCTCCTAGCTCATTAGACATGAAACAGATGAGTTAGATACCATAGCACCAAGAAAGAAATTATTAAAAAAAAAAAAACCAGTTACCAGGGCCTAATTCTGTCTTTTACCTCCCAGAATTTTAGAAAGGCACTGTTCCAGAATTTATTTATGATATCCTATACCAGCCTACCAAGGCCTAATGGCTCCTCCTCTGCATGATTGAGGAAGTTGCAACTCTTACATTCTACTGATTCTAGATGTGATCTCTCATCAGATCAAAGGAGCACTTCTAGGATGGCATAAAATAACTTAAGCCCGATAAGATTTTGTCGACTTTATTTTGGTGGTTTTTTTTTTTTAATGGTATAGCAGCATTACTGCTTGGTACTGTTTTTTTTTTTTCAATGTTTTGAAACCCGGATCGTTAATTGAATCGGTGAGGTGTTTGGATCGAGGTTCAACCGATCGGATCAGTTTAACCCTGATTCAATGAATTTTTTTAAAAATAATTTATATAAATATATATGCAAAAAATAAGACATGCATTGGATTAATTTAAAACTTTATATGATGAAAAAATTAATATTTTCAAAGAACTTGGATTTTCACAAATAAATTTTTTGATTATCAGTTGAAATAAATAAATTTCATCTCAATTTTAATTGAATTTATCAAAAAATTAATCTTAAATCCAACTAAAAAATATCACAATATTTTGAAATTATACAAAATTCACGTCTATGAGAATTAGATATTGTGAGTTTAAATTTTAATTCAAGTTTTTGATATTTAGATATTGCAACTTAAAAAAAAAAAGAAATTTAGAGTTTGGAGAAAGTCAAGAAAATAGAAAATAAAAATACAAACTTGATAAGAGGTAAAAAATAAGAAGAAAGTGATTGAATGTGGCATTTAATAATTAGTCTTTAGGGTTAAGGAAAATATTTTTTTTTAAAGAAAATTTTTCAATTTAATAGACAAAAACAAAAACAAAAAATCACCGGTTCAATTCGGTTCGAACGATTCAATCTGATTTTTAAATATAATCAACTCAAAACATGAATCGGACCAAAGCTAAGGTCGGTTTGTCATCCAATTCGGTCCGGTTTTTAAAACACTGGTTTTGGTGGGGGAGATGAATGATCTTTGCAGGATCAATTGACCTGCTAGCTATGGGCCTATCTGGCCAATTTTCATAACAGCAGAGATATCAAACACTTAACCTGAGCTTGATGATCAAACGGGCATATAGAACGAGAAAATCCAGTTAATCCGCAATGCTTTCTCATCCGTTTTTGAAGACAATAAAACAAACTATTAACACATTCAATGAATTTGGCTTTGGTTTTGATGGAAGACAGAAATCGAAAGCTATAAGCCAAGATTAACAACAATAGCACGTTTGTACGCTTCACTTTCAAAATTTGGTTCTCTAACAATTAGATTACCACAAAACGACCCAATCACGAATGAAATTAGTTAACTCAAATAAATTTTTTCCTGCATTGTGTTCCAACGTTCACATATAGTTTATCAAGATGTGAAGCACTTGGTTTGGCCTCGAAGATCAAGATCCTGTAAGGTTGAGCCACCTTCTAGGCTTGCATCCGGAGACTAAAACTTGGCCAAGAAAAACAATAATATGACCACGAAATTTTTTAACGTCCGCAATAATAATATTACCAAGTTCTGATGCAACCCTAGGGAACCAAAACCTCCATCAAAGAGACACACAGGAATGGTTACCTAGTTTAAGGAGTTCAAATAGAAAATTCTTTACTGCGTAGTTCTTGGTCTGGGAATATGTGCATTCTTAAGTGTGTCCATCATAAAGCATTTCTGTTTTCTTTTAGAAACAAATTTTAACGAGGTGTTTCATTTGCATTAGTATATCACAAGGACATTTTGCAGTAAGTATCTTGAAACTATTTTACCAAAAGAAAAAATAATAATAAAACCTTGAAACTACAATCGAGGAATCAGGACGGTACGCTAAGGATAAATTAACTTTTGTACCTATTCTAAACGCACGCCGCTTCCCTTCCTGGAAAATGCATAATAAATCAACCATGTATTCTTTTTAACATGCACGAATCTACATAGGTATCTGCTGGTAGCCTGCAAGGCTTCCAACACAATTGAAAATCGGGGAACATTAATCTCTTGGAGAGTACAAAGCTGTGCTGTGCTGATCATGTTCTCAGCAATGTATCGCTGTTTATGTAGTTGCATTCTCCAGAAAGCTATGATCAACGAGAACAGACGCCAGATTATGGGATTTACGTCGAAAGAGTAGTAGAATTTCACCATCAAGTAGAGGAGTGAAGGGAGAGTAGAATTTCACCATGAAACAGAGTATAAAAGCTTTAAAAAAGTGTTTTTAGACCCAAAAGCATTTAATTACTAAAACACAAGAGAACTCAAAATATTTACTCGATGATCCAAAGGTCTAAATAACTCATTAAAAGCTCTCTTAGCGGTTCACGAACAGCTCGAGTCAAAGTTCAACTCGAATTTGGTCAATGTCGGACTCAAAGTCTGTTTTAAGTGCTCGAGTTTGAAAGTTCGAGCTCGAGCTTGAGCTCTAGATCGAGAGCTCGAGTTTGAGCTTGAGCTTTAAAATAGCAGAATTCGAGCTCGAATTCGAGTTTGATAAAACTAAGTCGAAATTCGACTCAATTAGGCCAAATCTCAAGTCGAGCTCGAACTCTAGAGCTCCAGTTTGAGCTTGAGCTTTAGAATAGCAACTCGTTGAATTTGAGTTCGAGTTTGAGCTTGATAAAACTAAGTCGAGATTCGGCTCATTTAGATCAAATTTCGAATCGACTCGACTCGTTTGTAATTCTAGTCTGGTATCAGACCTAACACTAATAACTCTTCTTCTTTTTCCTCGGAAAGCATGAAGATAATTATCCTGTTTGTTAGGCCGTCTGATACCAGACCTAACACTATTAACTCTTTTTCTTTTTCTTCCTTCAATTAAAGGAAACGCGCGTAGATAATACGTGAGAGGCAGTGAAGGAAGATCTTCTCTAGCAAACTTCTCACGAATCACAGACAGTGAAGGAAAACCATTTCTTCCAGATGAAGCGTTATGCGATTGAGGATCTTCGCTGCCAAGTTTCCCACCAGTCGTATCAATCTCTTCCGTGAAGGAATGAAGCATTCCTAAAGTCTCCAACAAAACCAATCGCTTGCCATGTTTCCCATCAAAAAATTCCTTGGCCGCCTCCTCAATACAATTTTCCGTTACAAGCTCTGTTGAAGCATATTCATATGATTCAAATTCCCGCATCTCTAATCTAAGACTATATTTATCTGCACATTCCAGCGCCTCAAGAGCTTTGTTAGCAACATCCATGATGCCTTTCACAAATTGGCGACATCGCCATTCATTGGAACGCTCGCACAGCTCAGCGAATCTCAGCAAGAACTTTAGATGTTGGCAGAGAAAAGCTGATTCAGTCCCCACTTCACGGAAAAAGTTCATAGCGTCTTTGAGTTCTCGACAAGACTGAAGCACATCCCTCACCGCCTCACGACAAGGTAGTAAGGCTGAATTGCGACGTAAATCTTCCCAGGAGTTGTAGAAGTCAGATTCATCAAGAAATTTCTCCAGCTTATTCTCATTTAAACCAATCTGTTCTACTAATTCTGGCACTTCTCTTGATAGCATTCGTTTCCAGCCGTGACGAATATTCATCCTATACTCATCATATAACGGTGAAGAACTTAGTAGCTTAGTTCTCCGAGCAAAATCTCCTATAGGCAGTGCAAGAGGTGCAATATCTTCTAGTAATTGGTCCGGCAAAGTTGGGGGTCCTTCCATTTCCAACACTCTGATGACCATATCAACTTTTTCTATAAATAACTTGGCTTGCAATACCTTGATATTCAGTATTTTGCGTAGGATAGTAGTTAACTCGTCCACCTCCACCGACAGATAAACAACGTCATCATAAGCCATCTTTCCCTCTGTCAATCCTACCCGATGTAATCAATAGAAAATTAACAAAGAAATCACCCTTCATGTTTGGATTTAAACCTTTAACCGGACTGCAATAAGTAAATATAAAAGGAAAAAAAAAAGAACATACTAACATGTAAGACAAATCAAAAGAACAGGGGCCTGACAACTATGAATGCGAGAGAGAAGCTACAGCTTACCAGCAGCAGAGGAGGAACGGCCATTGATGATCGGCATCACGATTGCTAGAAGAAAGCCGGCGACGAGAACTTGTGGTCAACGAAGATGAAGCAGCCAAGTCTCCCCAAGTGCCAAAAGTCTTGTCTTTGATTTCTTTTCTTCTCAATTTTCTTTGAGGGGACCTCGCTAGTTGACAAAAGTTGAATATTTAAGAGTTGGACCGGGCCCTGCTAAGGGAGTAGCATTATTTGCATTCCTAAAGGAACAATTTGGCAAGAACTATTACCAAGAACTATTACAATTTGGCAAGATTAAAGTTGATAGGTATAATTTGTTAGTAATTTTATTATTTATTTTTCCTTTTATTCCTGATAAATATTGTGTTAATTGCAGATATTTACTTATATTTGATATTTGGAATCATTTCAGGAGTGAAGCAGAAAATTACCAAATGATGTACTAGCAATAGGAGACAAGAGTCAATTCCGCAGAGCCTATCTTTGGTAATTCATCTTCTCAATTCGGTGGAGGCACACGGAATAGCATTGGTCATTTGGCTCTTAAGGAGAGAGGAACGTACAGAGATGAAAAACATGGAAGTAAAATCGGCAGGCTTTCTTTTGGGTAGCTTTGACTACCAATTGGGTGGGGACCACTGGAGAGAAGACTAGGCATCTTTCTTTTGGCTTTAAAAAAGAAAAGAGACGTACAGGAGCTCTGAGACGACCTTTTAGTTTTAGTGTTTAGCCTAGTCTTTAGTTTTTCTTTCTTTCTCCTGACTGGCCTCTGACACACGCCAGGTGTTCGATAATATTCCCCAACGGGAAAAATACCTTTTATTCCTTGCTTCTTAATAGAAAACGCAATACCTTTGCAATCTATTAATTCGTGTGGTACTTTTATTATGCGGCGTGGCTAAGTCTTCCATTTAGTCAAGGGTCAACTCGACGGCGCAGTCCCGAAAATCTGTGAGATCTAATTAGTTTTCACGTGTTCCGTTATTTATTAATATTTGCACGTTGTCTGCTTGAATTTTCATGGGATTATTTTATTAATTGGATGTCAAGGGCCCGATGTTCAATGTGATTTATTAATCTCGTGCCAATTTAATCAATTAAATCCGTAATTGTTTGATTGATTAATATTAGTGGCAACTGGTGTGTTTACACATTAGGGGAATGTGCAATCTAATTTAAATAACCCTCGTAGCGTGTTATTGATTAGGGCTAGATTTTTCTGGTTATTAATGCAATTGGAAAATTAATTCCTACGATTGTACCTAGGAGTACTTTTCTGGTTAGGGGTGATTAATGGTCGTACCTTGGTCATCTATAAATTAAAGAAAAATTAGTCATTAGAGTTCATCGATGGCTATAACTAGCCTATTAATAAATTAAGTGAACCTCTCCTGCATCAATGATCGGATAAATGGACTGTGCCTGAGTAGTTGCATCCTTGGCTAGAATTTATTTATTCCTGATTAAATTCCTGCTATATTTGTGCTAGTTATTCATTCATTTTTAGTTAAATTGTTTAATTGTTTTTAGTTTCATTCCGGTGAAATCCCCCCTTATCAATTGGACTTTAAAAGAGACAGATATCTCCAGTCCCTGAGGAGACGACCCTACTTGCCACTGTCTACTATTTAGTAATTTTTGTCAACTAATTAATTCTGGTATATCGGGTTAAGCAAATTCTTCGGAAACAGGGTGAATCAAGTAACCCATTGCACACCTAGAGTCCCTGCTCCAGTACCTAGGATTAATTATTGACTGTTTTTAGTGGTAGCTAGGTTCTATATTATTATTATTATTGCACAGGTTTGACGCCCTGTCAATTTTTGACGCCGTTGCCGGGGACTGGCGTTATTATTTGTTTCTTTATTAAGTTCATTTTTGCTCTAATTTTCTGGTATTTTTCTAGTGTATGCCTAGGTCTTCTCGTACAGGTGAATTGATTTTTGACCCTGAAGTAGAGAAGACCGCGCGTAGAACAAGAAAGGAAACCAGACAGCTCAGAGAGGAGCACTCCAGTGCTGCATCTCAGAGATCTGAGCCCGAAGTTGAACCATCAGATTCGTTTGGTGACACTTCAAGTGATTCGTACAAAGAGAACGTCGCCATGGCAAACACACAAACATTAAGGGAGTTGGCTGCTCCAAACTTGACCCAACAATCTCTTTGCATAACTTTTCCTCGCCTTAGTGAGAATGCAGCTTTTGAATTAAAACCTGGTTTAATACATTTGTTGCCTGTTTTTCATGGTCTGCCAGGAGAGGAACCCCACAAACACATGCAGGAATTTGATGTGGTGTGTTCGAGTATGAAGCCTTCGGGAGTAACTGATGAACAAATTAAATTAAGGGCCTTCTCTTTCTCTCTAAAGGACTCGGCAAAGGACTGGTTATACTGTCTACCTGCAGGCATTATCACCACGTGGCCAGAGATGCAGAAAAAATTTTTTTGAAAAATATTTCCCTGCATCCAGAGCTGCTAGTTTGCGAAAGGAAATATGTGGCATCAAGCAATTTCACGGGGAATCCTTGTATGAATATTGGGAGAGGTTCACCAGGCTGCGTACCCGATGCCCGCATCACCAAATAAGTGATCAACTGCTGATTCAGTATTTCTACGAGGGGCTACTGATGAACGATAGAAATATCATTGATGCAGCTAGTGGTGGTGCACTGGTGAATAAGACTACCCAAGAGGCATAGGACCTAATCGAGCGAATGGCAGAGAACTGCCAGCAGTTTGGTACGAGAGCAGATGTTCCTACGAGAAAGGTCAATGAGGTAAGTTCATCTTCAATCCAACAGCAGTTATTTGAATTAACCTCATTTGTTCGACAGATAGCTGTAGGAAATGTACAGCAGGCCAAAGTGTGTGGGATTTGTACGAATATTGGTCATACCGCAGACTCATGCCCACAGTTGCAAGAGGAGGGAACTGAGCAAGCACACATGGCTGGTAACATGCCCATGCCACGTAGACAGTATGACCCCTATTCCAACTCATACAATCCGGGTTGGAGGGATCATCCAAATATGAGCTATGGGGGAAATAAGCAACAAAATTTCATCCCCAATAGACAGCAGGGCTTCCAGCAACAATATCAAACAAGGAATCAATCCTCCTCTGCCTCAGGTATGTCCCTAGAAGACATGGTTAAAACCATAGCCTCTAATACTATGAAATTTCAACAGGACACTGAGGCCAGCAATCAAGAGATGAAAGCACGTATGCAAAACTTGAAAAATCAGATGAGTCAATTAGCCTCAATTGTCAACCGACTAGACTTCCAGGGAAAGGGAAACTTCCATCCCAACCTGAGGTGAATCCCAAGAATGTAAGTGCAATGACCCTCAGGAGTGGGAAAGAGGTTGAAAGACCAGCACCAGTGGCTCCGAAGGACAAGAATGAGGACCGCATTGAGAAGGAGCTTGAGGAAGAAGGAACTCCCGGCACAAATAAAGAGGTAATACGTAACCCAGTGTTCCAGTTAAGCCTAACCCACCACCTTTTCCTAGCAGGTTGGAAAGGCCTAAAAAGCAAGACAAGGAAAAGGAAATTTTGGAGATGTTTAGGAAGGTGGAGATAAATATCCCCTTACTTGACGCAATTAAGCAAGTACCCCGGTATGCCAAATTTTTGAAGGACCTATGCATCAATAGGAAGAAATTGAGGGGAGATGAAAAGATAATTGTGGGAGAGAACGTATCCGCAGTGCTTCAAAGAAAACTTCCACCCAAGTGCGGAGACCCAGGTATGTTCGCTATTCCTTGTAAAATAGGGAACACTAGCATTAGGAATGCCATGTTAGATCTAGGAGCCTCCATAAATGTGATGCCCAAGGCTATTTATGCTTCTCTAAATTTGGGCCCCTTAAAGGAAACTGGCATTATAATTCAATTGGCTGATAGAACTAATGCTTATCCCGATGGGGTGATAGAAGATGTGTTAGTGCAAGTGACCAATTTAGTGTTCCCTGCTGATTTTTATATTCTTGATATGGGTGATGAACGTTCTCCAAATCCATCACCAATTTTGTTGGGGAGGCCCTTCTTGAGCACAGCTCGTACAAAAATTGATGTTAGTGAGGGCACCCTAACGATGGAATTTGATGGAGAAATAGTTCATTTCAGTATATTTGAGGCCATGAAATATCCGTGTCATTCTAATGCTGTTTTTGCTGTGAGTGTAATTGACCCTTTGGTGCAAGAAGTATTTGAGATTAATGGCAGGGATGAATTAGAGATAGCAATCACCAAACATTTGGATCTGGAAGCAGCTTGCGAAATGGAGTTAGACATCAGTTTGCAAAGAATGGTTGGAGCCTTGCATTCACTAGGCCAAAGTCCTCTAAGGTATGATGTTGCTCCTATATTTGTGCCTGAACCACACTTAAAGTTATTACCTTCTATCGTGCAGGCACCTGAAGTGGAGTTGAAACCCCTGCCCGAGCATTTAAAGTATGCCTTTTTAGGTGAAAAAGAGACGTTACCAGTGATAATCTCATCCAAATTATCACCCACGGAGGAGGATAAGCTGCTACGGGTTTTAAGGGAGCATAAGGAAGCTATAGGTTGGACAATTGCGGACATCAAGGGTATAAGCCCGTCCGTGTGCATGCATCGAATTCGCCTGGAAGAGGATGCTAGGCCGATAAGACAACCACAAAGGAGATTGAACCCCATCATGATGGAAGTGGTCAAGAAAGAGGTAATCAAGCTTCTGGACGTAGGGATTATTTTCTCTATCTCAGATAGCCCATGGGTGAGTCCGGTCCAAGTGGTGCCAAAAAAAGCAGGGGTAACTGCGGAAGAAAATAATGAAGGGGACCTTGTTCCAATTCGAAAGCCTACGGGTTGGCGCCAGTGCATCGATTACCGTAAATTGAACGCAGTGACCAAGAAGGATCATTTTTCCCTTCCATTCATTGATCAAATGGTTGAAAGGTTAGCTGGTCGTGCCTATTATTATTTTTTAGATGGTTTCTCTGGTTATTTTCAGATAGCAATTGCGCCAGAGGATCAAGAGAAAACAACTTTCACTTGCCCCTTTGGCACTTTCGCCTATCGAAGGATGCCCTTTGGATTGTGCAATGCCCCCGCAACATTCCAGAGGTGCATGATTAGCATTTTTTCTGAGTATGTGGAAAGAATAATTGAGGTAGTCATGGATGACTTCAGTGTCTATGGTGATAGTTTTGATGATTGCTTAGATAATCTAACATTGATTTTGAAAAGATGCATTGAGACTAACCTAGTGCTCAATTGGGAAAAATGTCACTTCATGGTTGAGCACGGGATAGTTCTAGGACATGTAGTGTCATCTAGAGGAATTGAAGTTGATAAAGCTAAAATAGATGTGATATCTGCTTTACCTTACCCCGTAACTGTACGGGAAGTTCGTTCTTTTCTAGGACATGTAGGTTTCTATCGCAGATTTATCAAAGATTTCTCAAAGGTCGGGGCACCACTTTTTAGGCTTTTGTAAAAGGATGTCAGTTTTGAATTCAACGAGGAGTGCAAAGAAGAGTTCGAGAAGTTGAAGAAATTACTCACTTCTCCACCTATCATCCAACCTCCTGATTGGAATCGCCCATTCGAAATTATGTGTGATGCCAGCGACTACTCCGTGGGAGCAGTTTTGGGACAAAGGGTGGAGAAAGCGGCGCACACAATATATTATGCCTCTAGAGCTTTAAATGGCGCCCAACTCAATTACTCTACTACGGAGAAAGAACTCTTAGCTGTTATTTTTGCTTTAGAAAAGTTTAGACCTTATTTGTTAGGTGCTAAAGTAATTGTGTATTCTGACCATGCAGCGTTGAGGTACCTACTGACCAAGAAGGACGCTAAACCCCGCTTGATAATATGGATATTGCTCCTGCAGGAATTTGACTTGGAAATCAGAGACAAAAAGGGAGCGGAGAATCTAGTAGCTGACCACCTAAGTCGAATACTGGTAGCGGAGGAAGAATTACCATTAAGGGAGTCTTTTCCTGAAGAGCATTTACTTTCTATTAATTCATCCCCTCCTTGGTTTGCAGATATTGTGAATTATTTGGTTACTGACAAATTGCCCGCAGGTTGGCCCAAGGCAAAAAGGGACAAACTAAAAAGCGATGCAAAGTACTATGTGTGGGATGATCCCTATCTGTGGAAACAAGGTGCTGACCAAATCATGAGGCGATGTATAAGTGAGGGTGAATTCCAATCTATATTGACTTTCTGTCACTCTTTTGCATGTGGGGGTCATTTTGGACCTAAACGGACTGCTAAAAAAGTGTTGGAAAGTGAATTTTATTGGCCTACCTTATTTAAGGATGCTTACTTGTTTTGTAAGGCATGTGATAAATGTCAGAGGGTAGGCAATTTATCCCGAAGGGATCAACTGCCACAGGTGCCCATGCTTTTCATTGAAATTTTTGATACTTGGGGTATAGATTTCATGGGTCCCTTTCCAAATTTCTTGTGGATTTTTATACATTTTACTAGCAGTGGATTATGTCTCGAAGTGGGTGGAAGCAAAAGCCACCCGCACTAATGATTCCAAGGTGGTTGCAGATTTCATAAAGTCTAACATTTTTGTGCGATTTGAAATGCCACGGGCAGTTGTGAGTGATAGAGAGACGCATTTTTGCAACAAGACAATTGCTGCTTTGTTCAGGAGATATGGTGTACTTCATAAGGTTTCCACTTCCTACCATCCACAGACCAATGGCCAGGCTGAAGTCTCGAATAGGGAAATAAAGTCTATTTTGGAAAAGATGGTCCGCCCTGATAGGAAGGACTGGAGTTCAAGGTTGGAAGATGCTTTGTGGGCATACAGAACCGCTTACAAGACACCTATAGGAATGTCTCCCTATAGGTTGGTATTTGGTAAGCCTTGTCATCTTCCAGTGGAGTTCGAGCATAGAGCATTTTGGGCAGTAAAACAATGCAATATGGATATTGAGGAGGGCAGTGTTCAACGGAAGTTACAGTTACAAGAATTGGAGGAGATTCGCAATGAAGCCTATGAGAATGCGGTGATTTATAAAGAAAAAATTAAGATTTTTCATGACCAACAGATCTCGAGGAAGACATTCGAGTGTGGGCAAAAAGTTCTACTGTACCACTCCAAATTGAAGTTATTTCCAGGTAAATTACGTTCTCGTTGGATTGGCCTTTTTGTTGTGACTAATGTTTTTCATTATGGTGCAGTGGAGATCCAAAGTTTGAAAACTGAGAAGCAATTTGTAGTGAATGGTCACCGTCTCAAGCCATATTATGAAGGTTTTCCAATTGAGCGGGTGGAGATGATGCACTTGGAGGACTCGATTAGCTTAGTTTAAGCAAAGTTTTGGACAACGTCTAGCCAAAAACGTTAAAGAAAGGCGCTTTTGGGAGGCAATCCAAGACTATTTGTTTCAGTTTTCATGCATTTTTGAAGTTTTTGTTAAGTGTTAGTGTCAATTAATAGTTTGATGTTTGGTGGCAGGAAATTAGTAGTTAGACGTGCCCACGCCAGGTGGTCACGCCTGAGGGAAAGAAATTTTCGTTCAGAATCTGTGGACTCTATAGCAGTTAGACGTGCCCACGCCAGGTGGTCACGCTAAAGAATCAAAAATTTTCGACGGATGGTCAAATGACTAAGGGCAGTTAGGCGTGCCCACGCCTAAGCCAGAGGTTCCTTTTTCTTTCAAAAAATAAAAAAATAAAAAATAAGAGGTCAAAATTTCCAAAGGACCCGAAGCCCTAGTCTTTTTCTCCTTCTCCTTTCTTTTCTTTTTCTTTCTTCTTCTTCTTTCTTTTCTTTCTTCTTCTTTCCTTTCCTCTGCTTGGTCCGTCGCAGCGCCCCACCTGGCCGCACGCCGCCATTGCTGTCCGCCGCCACGCAACGCCCTCCTCCTGCACCGCGGACCTCGCCCTTGCAACCAGCCGCGCGAGATCCTGCCCGCACGTCGCGCCTCCAAGCGATCTGGCAGATCGCGCACCAACAGCCGCAGCAGGCCAGCGAGCAGCAGCTGCAGTCGCGGACTGCAGTCCGCGCGCGCAGACCGCGCGCGCAGCTTGCCCCCTTGCGCGCGACCTCCAGCCAAGCTTGCAGCAGCCTCGCGTAGCCTCCTCTGCGCGCATCACCTCCTGCGCAACGCGCAACCCAGGTGCGCAACACCTGGCCGAGAGCAGCAGTAGCCCGCGCGCTTGCGCCTGTGCGCCAGCACCAGCCCCAGCCCGCGCGCGCGAGCTCAGCCTAGGCGCGATCCATCCGCGCGCCTCGCCAGCAGCCGCCATCCCCAGGGCGCGTGGCCCTCACGCGCCTTCCTCCACTCCGTTGGCCGCCTTTGCTCTCTTTACTGTCATCCACTGCCTCCTCCAAACCTCTGGTGATTTCGTTCTTTAATTTTCTGTCATTAATTAGCTGAGGCCAGATTACTAGCTTTTATTAGCTGATGCCAGATTTTAATTTCTTAGTTGAGGCCAGATTTCTTTTAAGTTGCTAGCTGAGGACAGAGATTTTGTGCTATTTGGGTGCTGTAATATATCTGTGGTTCATTGTGGTCTATTTGTGAAATTTTGTACTCGACCGGTGATATTTGGGGGATGTTTTTACTCTGACTACCTGTTTAATTAATTTTTGGGGAATAATTGTTGTGCTTACCTAATTAATTTATTTTTGGGTTGAATTTGTGGTATTTGGGGAAAATTTTGCTGCTGACAGGTTTAATTAATTCTTGGGGGTGTGTTCATCGGCCGTTTCTGCACTTGTCTGTGATTGGAAGCTGTATTTAGTTGTCATTTGCTTTGTTGGCTGTTTGTTGACCTCTTTGGAATCCCATTTCCTTGCCTCCACCATGCCCTCTGATTTCCAATGACTAAATCAAAAAAAAAAAATAAGGGCACGAGCAAATGGACACTCGTATGGAGCGGATGGAGCGTCAAATGGGCGGGATGGCCCAGAATTTAGCACAGTATCTCCATCATGTGGGTTTCCGGCCACCTTTGCCTCCGCAGCCGTAGTTCATGTCTGCTCTCCTCCGTTTCAAGGGAAGTGTCGTTGCCCCAATACCTATGTTTTGATATTTCTTTGCTTACATTGAGGGCAATGTAAGGTTTAGGTGTGGGGGAGGGTTAACTATGCTTTGGTTGCGTTTTTAGTTGTCTGATTAAATTTTTCCTTGCCTTAGTAGTCCCTTTCTTCAAACTGTGATGAATGCAATTGAGATATGAGTACGAGTAGTAAGTTCATGCCATGGGGTGCTCTATTTTCCTCGATGCTGAATTGATTGATTAATATGCTGAACTTGACATAAATTTGACCACTTGTGCGATTTTTGGGCCGAATTTTTCGTTTGTTTGAGTGGTTATTGCACATGGTTTGTCATTCTAGAATTTGCTCAGTTATGCATGTCAAGGCTGCATTTATATGAGTTTAATGCGTTGAAATGATAGGGCACCTAGGGATGAGCCATTTTTGGACTTTCTTAAAACCGACCCTTGGATTGTTTACTACCATTAGGGAGCCAAGTTGAGCCTTAACCCCTATTCTTTGCTTGAGACCCCAGCTTTTAGCCGTGAAACCTCTTTTTAGACTTTCTTTCTGAACCTCGTGTGAAGAAGTGCTTTGGTTTCATTATACAGAATTATAGTATCTGAGAGGCTTTGCAATCTATTAAAAAAAAAAAAAACCACAAAAAGAGAAAGAAAAAAAGAGGTGGAAAGAAGGCAAAATGCAAGAAAGCAACGAGTAAAGTTGATTCTTATGGTGCTGGTTGGGAGTTGTTGAAAAAAAAAGAAAAAAAGAAAAAAATATAGAACAAAAGAGGAGAAAGGAAAAGTCGAAGGTCGTGGCAAGTGCCAATTTACTCTACTCGTGTGATGGTTGAGATGCCTTGAAGTTCCCAATGTGTAAGAATCTGTGTAGTGAGTTTCTGAGCACTTTCTTTATACCTTTACACCCTTTTGATTCCTTTTTATCCTACCTTCTCACCCTAGCCCCATTACAACCTTGCAAAGTCCCTTGATTGCTGCATTTAAATTCATAAGTAAGTGGTGGAGATATGATATATGAGCAAGCTTGTGGTAGTGTCATTCTATTGTGTTGATTTGAGAGCCATCTTATATATATATATCCTATAAACTTCGGAGTGAATGAGTGCACTTTGAACTGTGAGCATTGTTGATTTGGTATATTTTGATTTCGATGAAGTTATTGGGGAATTTGGAGTGCCGTTTTTGGTATGAACTGCTGTAAATTGCTTCATATCTTGATTGTACTTCTGAGATAATTATGCTTGAGGGCAAGCATGATTCAGGTGTGGGGGAAATTGATAGGGTATAATTTGTTAGTAATTTTATTATTTATTTCCCCTTTTATCCCTGACAAATATTGTGTTAATTGCAGATATTTACTTATATTTGGTATTTGGAATCAATTTCAGGAGTGAAGCAGAAAATTACCAAATGGTCCTACTAGCAATAGGAGACAAGAGTCAATTCCGCAGAGCCTATCTTTGGTAATTCATCTTCTCAATTCGGTGGAGGCCCACGGAATAGCATTGGTCATTTGGCTCTTAAGGAGAAAGGAACGTACAGAGATGAAAAACATGGAAGTAAAATCGGCAGGCTTTCTTTTGGGTAGCTTTGACTACCAATTGGGTGGGGACCACTGGAGAGAAGACTAGGCATCTTTCTTTTGGCTTTAAAAAAGAAAAGAGACGTACAGGAGCTCTGAGACGACCTTTTAGTTTTAGTGTTTAGCCTAGTCTTTAGTTTTTCTTTCTTTCTCCTGACTGGCCTCTGACACACGCCAGGTGTTCGACAATATTCCCCAACGGGAAAAACACCTTTTATTCCTTGCTTCTTAATAGAAAACGCAATGCCTTTGCAATCTTTAATTCGTGTGGTACTTTTATTATGCGGCATGGCTAAGTCTTCCATCTAGTCAAGGGTCAACTCGATGGCGCAGTCCCGAAAATCTGTGAGATCTAATTAGTTTTCACGTGTTCCGTTATTTATTAATATTTGCACGTTGTCTGCTTGAATTTTCATGGGATTATTTTATTAATTGGATGTCAAGGGCCCGATGTTCAATGTGATTTATTAATCTCGTGCCAATTTAGTCAATTAAATCCGTAATTGTTTGATTGATTAATATTAGTGGCAACTGGTGTGTTTACACATTAGGGGAACGTGCAATCTAATTTAAATAACCCTCGTAGCGTGTTATTGATTAGGGCTAGGTTTTTCTGGTTATTAATGCAATTGGAAAATTAATTCCTACGATCGTACCTAGGAGTACTTTTCTGGTTAGGGGTGATTAATGGTCGTACCTTGGTCATCTATAAATTAAGGAAAAATTGGTCATTAGAGTTCATCGATGGCTATAACTAGCCTATTAATAAATTAAGTGAACCTCTCCTGCATCAATGATCGGATTAATGGACTGTGCCTGAGTAGTTGCATCCTTGGCTAGAATTTATTTATTCCTGATTAAATTCCTGCTATATTTGTGCTAGTTATTC
>NW_027266246.1:42500-60304 GCF_036785885.1 Coffea arabica
GATGACAAGCTGCAGTAATATGCACATGCCTCAGTGAAGGCATACTCCAATACTCCAGCAACAATATTGGGCTACCGCCAGATTCCCGACAAAGCCATGGACCATGAATGACTAAGGTCTGGAGATTCCTCAGTTGGGAAACTGAGGCAGGAAGCTCATAAGTAACATTGAGTGCAAGATACCTCAAATGTATCAGTTTTAGTATTTGATCAGGGAAGTAATCGAAATGCAGAAAGAATATGTCTAATACTCTAAGCAACTTAAAGCCTAACTGAAAGAATAGAATATCAGGTACTATATTAGCACCCAGTGTGAAACACAGAAAAGATGAGACATGTGGGATTGCAGGTGCTGCAGACACATCACTGTAGGGATCCAAATGGAAACTCAGACGACGTTGATTACGCGTGCCTGTTTGAACACCTTTGGCACTTCTCCTTTGTATGACATGCATGAAGTTCTCCTTTTGAGCTTCTTTCAAGCACAATTCCCGTAAGAAGTCATGGAGGCGACAAGTTTTGACTTCCCCCCCAAAGCGCTTCTTTTCAACCAAAACTAAGTTTCTGGCGATTAGGTCTTCCAAGTAATCCTCTCCAATCTGTTCCAACTGTTTCTCTGAATCCAAATATAAGAAGCCCTCTGCAGCCCATAAATTAATCAATTTTGAAACTTCAATCTCACAATCTTCAGGGAAAATCCCCATATAGAGGAAGCAGGCTTTCAGGTGATGGGGCAAGTAATTGTAACTCAAAGCAAGTATATCTAAGCAATTTTCTGGATCAGTAGAAACAACTGAGCTAACCTCCTCTGCAATATTATTCCAATAATTGTATTCCCTGATGACACGTGAGAGAACACCAGCAACAACAACAATAGCTAGAGGTAATCCCCGGCATCTCTTAGCTATTTTTTTTCCAACTCCTACCAATTCTTGGGGGCAGCTTGCTGTCCCGTAGATGAGCATTTCCAATAGTTCCCAGCTTTGTTCTGTATTCAGAAGGTTCATGCAATGAGGTGGCTTTTTGGGACTCACATTTGTTGCTAACTCCATGAACCGAGTTGTAACTACTATTCGACTTCCATTTTTGTCATCAGGAAAACATCTTTTGACATCATTCCAAGCATCAATACTCCACATGTCATCCATAACAATCATATACCTCATACCTTTCAAACTTCTGTATACAACTTCAGCTAATTGAGCATTGCTCTTCTCAACCATTTTATCAGTGGACCGTGCAATGGAGCTCAAAAGGCCTAGTAACAAATCTCTCACTTGATAGACTTGGGATACTGTTATCCATGCACGACAATAGAAGTGATAAACAATATAAGGATCATTAAAAGCTTTTCTAGCAAGAGTTGTCTTACCAATGCCGCCCATCCCAGAAATTGTCACTATTTCTAGTCCTGGCAGTCCAGTGAGCCCCTCCAAGATAGTCGTCAGCTCAGCATCAAGACCTACCATAATATCCTCCTTATTCGAACTAAGTGGTGCTTTCCTGACGCTTGATCCCTGCAATCTTAGACTCTTTTCATCTATATTTGTAGTCATTCTCTTGATAGATTGAACATCCTGTAATGCATGAACTAAACCTAGACGAATGCCCTTCTTTCCATCTAAGGCACTCTTGACCACAGTTTCAAGAGAACTTTTCCCCACTGCCTGCTGTAGGAATCTAGATGGTGACTCACTATTGGACAAAGTGCAAATGAGGTACGTCTTTACTGACTCGACTTGATTGTCCAAGATACATTCTTCAACAAGATCTCTTGCTCTATAAGCAACGTCTTTGATGCATTTCAGCAATTCATGATCCTGGAATTTATCAGAAGAATCATCAAGAAAACTCAGCAAGGAGAAAAGATCCTGGTAGAGAATTGTGATCTCAGAAGCAACTTCATAGAAAAAGATTATGGCCTGTTTGAGCTTATCCACGGCCCGAAGCATTTTTCTTGCTGCTTCACGAGAAGGTTGATGAACAACGTAGTTGGATAGATCTGTCCGGATGTCGCGGGCAGTGGTTTCCAGAAATTTCTTCAGGTCTTGCTCCAAAGATCCAATTTCCGTCAGAATTGGTGGCTTTTTTTCCTGCAATTTTGGTATTCCGCAGCTCAAGGACACTGTTCTTTTCTTGATCTCCAAGAAGTCAGCATGCAGACCAACTGCCCCAAGAAATCCTTCAAAGCTGGATGCCAGAGTTTCAGGTTCTTCGCTTAATTGCTGTAAACCTGAGCTCGACGAAGCTGAGGGTTCTCCTTTCAGGAGCAATAAGACTTGACGGAATCTCTGTGTGACAACCTCCGCTTGCATCTTCTTCATTTCCAGAACCAAACAGGGAAATTGCAGCAGATACTCCAGCGTTTGTACCAGGGAAGCAGCTGCAGCGTAGGCCATCTCTCAGCTGTAATAGGAATATATCCAAGACGATTAACAAAATCTGAAGGTACATGAAAAAGGGTTGAAAGACAAGCAATTACAGGAACCAGAAGCATAAAAAGGAGAATTTTTTGGTTAAAAATATCCAGTAAGAGATGGGATATGCATGTATTAGGGATAAAAGAACAACTTGTTGAACATAAGCACCTAACAGAGCAATCAAAAGGCAAAAATGAACCGCTTTTGACTGATAGAAAATAAATGGAAGAGAAGTTGTCAGGATTACACTCACCAGTAGCAGAGAAGCAGTACACGATTAGAATTCAGAAGGATGAGATGATCCCTTTTGGTCAAAAAAAAAAAGGTTCTTGAGTAGTCGGAGTTACTTACTAGAGATGAATACAGAAGAAAATGACCCGATTTTGACTGTACTAGTCAACCCGGGGAAGGGTCCTCGGTCAAGTGTTGGGATACAGTTGTTTGCTACAATCTGTGGATGAAAATGTAAAATTTGAGTTTTTAATTTTTGTGGGGGCAATGGATAATATTGACCGTGGTTGAGGCCTCTTTTCAGGCTTTAGTTGATGGTTATTATCACTTTATCCCCTTAACGTTTGGTGCTATTATCAATTTTTTCCTTAACGTTATTTTTTAATCACTTTACCCCATGACTAACGATATCATTATCAATTTACTCCATAGAATTATTTTTTAGACAATTTATCATATCATTAAACCAATTTATCAAGTTAAAAAATTTTAAAAGAAAATGCCCTCCTGTTTGCACAATAAAAATAATAAAAAATTTAGAGTGACTCTTCTCCTTTTTAATATCAAGAAAAAAAAGTCAACGTATTAATTTCTTTCTTCTTGGCAATCTTATTAATATTGAAAAAAAAATAGAAAGATGGAGAGGGGAAGGGGGAGAGAGAGAGCTCAATTCTTTTTTTAAAAATTACTAATAAGAAAGAATTAAATACTTTTATTATTTTAAAATTATTTCACTTTTTTGTTTACCACCAAATTCCAATTCTAAACCCGACAACCTTAAAGTAATACGATAATGGTAGACTTTTCTTTATTTTCTTTTTTTTTTGGTAAAATCTAATTTTTTTGTCTCCTTCTTTCCTATCTCTTTTTCTTTTCCTAATATTAATAAGTCTGAAAAAAAAGAAATTTGAGAAAATCCTTTTATTTTTATGTTTTTTGATATCTTAAAGTGAAAAAAAGGAAGAATAACCATTCCAACTTTTTTATTTTTAATTATATATAAAAAAGGATAATTATATTTAAAATTTTTTGACTATACTAGTTAGATTAATGATGAGATAAAATGTCTAAAAAATAATGTTAGGAACTAAAGTGATTGTATCCCTATAATCCAAATGAATAAAGTGATAATAACAATGTAGTAATGCTATAAAATAAAAGGGTATTTTTATCCAAAATATCTTAGCATATTGAGTTGAATTACTTATGGAGGTAAAGTGACTAAAAGATAACGTTAGAGGGTAAACTGATAGTAATAATATAATTTAAGTGTGTAAAGTGATAATAACCCTTTAGTTGACTTGAGAAATCCATCTTTTTATTGTTTTATGAGTTAAGTTCACTTTGCATTATTTAATTATACCAACATTTTCACTTTCATCTCTAACGTTGAAAGGAGACGCTTTAGTTCCTTAAAATAAAGGTGATCCGAGTTAATTAGTGAAAATGAGATAGACTTCATGGATTAATTTTTATTTTCTTACATTATCAGGGTACACACGGATAGGTTTAGATGTATGTCATATCATCTGAATTTGATCTTAAACTCCAAAATTTTCAAATATGACATGCATCAAACCATATTAATATTTACACTGTTAATATATAAAAGATTTGCTGTAAATTTTATGTTTAAGTGAAACAAATTTTATACTTTAGAAACTAAAGTGGAATAGATTTTATACATGAGGGGATTTAAGTGAAATAGATTTCATACTTTAGGGATTAAAATATGATAAATTTTATATTTTAGAAACTAAAGTGTTCTATTTTGAAATTAGGGATCAAAATAAATATTCGAGTATAGTTTGATTGATTGATTTGGAACTGACGCATTGTTTCATTTTGGATTAACTGCACCTCATACTTCTCACCTATGCTCTTATTGTAATTTGCATCTTCGAGTATAAAATTTTAGCACTCAACTACCTTTAACTTTTAATTTTTCGCAATCCCTTACAATTGACCAGCCCTGGTAAATGGAAACAAATTCTGCCGGCCACGAATCAATATAAAGACTGTTTTATCCCTTTTCTTCTCCTTCATGGGAAACTCATTGAAATTGTACATATATTATTGCATATTTTCTCCCATTATCCTTACTTCTTAATGTCTTAAATTCTTAATGGAATCTCAAAATTATCCAAAATTTTGATTTAAAAGTTAGTCTTTAAGGAATATATTGGTGGGAAAGAAGGGATCATTGCTTAATTTTTGTTGATGAAACTCTATTATTGTGAGGCATAAAAGCTTGCTTATTTATGTACAAAACATAGAAAGGATATAGTCAATAAAAAAACAAAAAATCAATCCCTACTTGGAGTTATGATGAAAATCAATCTAATATAATGTTCCAATTTAAGCCGTCAATTGATTTTCACTATTGTTTGAACTCTTCAATGTGAAAATGAGACAATAAAGTGGTGTTATTAATCATTAATTCATCCATTCACTTCCCATAAAAATGGCTTAAATCAACAAAGTTACAAAAAGACTCTTTCAAGTTGCATGGAACAGAAAGCTCGCCCCGTTTGGATTGCGATTTTTTTACAGAAAAATTGTTACATTTTCCGTGAACACATTTTCCTATCACCTTTTTCCCTCACATATATCAAATCGCTACAGTAATTTTTCTACAAAAAAATCCAGAAGAACGCAATTCAAACGTGAAAGAGGAAAGTATTGTTAGATTGGAATTGGAAATTGGTTTCTAAAACAAATGAAGGATTGGATTTGGAACTTCAACTTGCATATATTTGAGAGTGTTCCTTTAGTCTCATCTCAATTTTTATTTTTTATTTTTTTTTGTGGAAACATACGAGTTTAGCCTTAAGAGATTCTTGTTAGTTTGCATTGATCTGGGAGGCCCCGACTTCCAATTGATTTTATTTAGATTTGGAAGAAGGGGTTGACCCTAGATCTCTTTTACAATAGCTAAAAATGAGCATCTTTTAGCAAATATTTTTGTTAACTCTGATTTTAAGCACTAGTTTGATAAAATCATAGAAAATTTCCTCTTTGTTTTGCTGTAACTCCATTAAAATAGACAATAACTTAGCTCAACTTCCATCTTCAAAGTTTTTGTATGATCGAATATAAAATAAATATCTAATTTGTTTTATATGCAATATACACTTTGTATGATTGACAATTACTAAATTTTGTTGATCATAATTTCTTAGAATATATTCTATTTACAATCAAAATTTAGCAAAGAAATTTAGTATATAGAAAATGTTATATCTTAAAAATAATATATTGAAGTACAAAACACGTGACACATTACTAGTTGTTGTAAAAGTTGGGAAGCGAGGAAAATAAGGTGTAAACAATTTCGATTGGATTTGACTCATATTATCTTTTATTGACACAAAGAACAAAGACTCATGGAAGCTTTTAATTATTGAACTCCATTATGTCATTTTGCATAAAGTTTCCCATGCAGCAGATCTTAATCCACCTGACAGCATTTTAATCACATTATTATGTCATTTTGCTTTAGTTTACGATGAGGATATTTTCCAGCAAGTACCTTAAAACTATTCTACCCCAAAGCCGACTGATTCCCCTTGATCACGTAATTGGGAGGGAAGAGGAAACATATCACATTAGAGGTGAACGATCAGACGGACAATGAAAAAAACTTGAACCTAAATTAAGGAATCAGGACGGTGCAATAAGATTGCATTAACGTTTGTACTTTTTCTAATCAGAGGCTGCTTTATGCCCCTTTTTTTTCCTGGAAAATGCTTAATGAAGTAAACATGTACTCATTTTACAAGGCACGAGTCTAGATAAAGATCTGCTGGTAAAGTAAACAGCTGAAAATCTGGCAAGATTAACTTCTTGGAAAAGTACTATAAATTGTGCTGATTTTCTGCAATGCAATTGTGCAAAGCACCTGCTCTTCTTCTTTTTCTTCCTTCAATCAAAGGAAAAGCACGTAGATAATGTGCCAACGGCAGTGAAGGAAGATCTTCTCTGGCAAACATCTCACAGATCATAGACGGTGAAGGAAAGCCATTTCCTCCAAATGCAGCATTCTGCGATTGAAGGTCTTTTCTGTGAAGCTTGCTAAGAGTCATATCAATAATCCCTTCCTTGCAGGAATGAAGCATTTCTAAAGCATCCAACAAAACCAATCGCTTGCCATTTTTCCCATCAAAAAATTTCTTGGCCATCTTCTCGACACAATTTTCCTTTATAACTTCAGCATCTTCACACATTACATTAGGATCCAGCAGTATAAGTTCCTCAAATGTCAGCATCTCCGAGCTAAGACTATCTTTGTCTGCACAGTTGACAGCATCAAGTGCTTTGATCGTGACATCCCTGATGCCTTCCACGAATTGGTGACAAGGCCATTCGTTTGAATGCTCGCACTTCTTGGAAATGGTCAGCAGGAACCTTAGACATTCGCAGAGAGCAGCTAATTCAGTACCGACTTCATGGAAAAAGATTATGGCGTCTTTGAGTAGACAACTAGCCTGAAGCAGAGCTCTTACCGCCTGACGAGAAGGTAGTAACGCCAAATTGTTGCGTAAACGTTCCCAGGCATTTCTTTTTTTGTAGAAGTCAGTTGAATCAAGAAATTTCTCCAGCTTATTCTCATTGAGATCAATCTGTTCTACTAATTCTGGCACTTCATTTGATAATTTTCCTCTGTAACAAGTAGCCATTGTATACTCAAGTTTCGCCCTTATGGTTCGTTGCCTAGGTCCTCGAACAAAATCTCCAACGGGCAGCGCAAGAGGTAGAATCTCTTCTGCTAATTGTTCCAGCAAAGCTGGGGCTCCTTCCATTTTCAGTAACATGATGATCTCACCAACTTTTTTAGTAAATAACTTGGCTTGCAATTTCTTTATATTCAGTATTTTCCGGAATATAAGAATCAATTGATGCATCTCGTTTACCAGACTAAAGATCCCACTGTCAACCGTCCTTCCTTCTGTCAATCCTACCCCATGTAACGAATACTAGATTTAACCTCCAAAAAAAAAAAATTCGCCTAAATGTTTCGAATTAAAGCTGTAACCAAGATGCCAAAAGCAGCTAGCATGAAGGAATTCCAAGTAAATCCAAGAAAAAAGAAAGAAAAATACTAACATACAGGAAAATTAAAAGTATGGAAACTGGGGTCGGCCATCATTGAAAAATGTGTAAGAGAAGCTACAACTTACCAGCAGCAGAGGAACGAAGGGCCTTCGGCTGAACGGAATCACGCTGCCTGGAAGATAGCCAGCCATGAGAATTTGTGGTCAACGAAGATGAAGCAGCCAAACCGCCCGAGTGCATCTTCTTTCATTTACCGCAACAGCGCGCAACGGATCCTCTGTACCACAACCCTGTCTCACACCCTATCCCACCCCTCATAAACTTGCCAAATGTCCTTTTATTAACCCAATCCTGAAACAACCCAACTCGAACCATGTTTAATTATTTAACCGATTAATCGGGGTGAGAAACTTAATCACACAAAACCAAAATCCATTAAACTAAAAACCCAAAAAACAAAATTAAAGATTAAACAAGGCACAAAAAAAAACCCCACAAGGCCACGATTCTGGTTTCCCATCAGATTTCACTCCTCCTCAAAAGCTTCCGTCACAAAATTCACTCATCAGCTCATCAGAGATCACTCACAATTCAAATGCCTGGTGGCATGATTTCGGCTGATGATCATATGCTATGTCCTTCGTCACGAAGTCGAAGGAAATCTGATGGTGGAATCGTGCGCCGTGTGAAAGCACAAAAATCGCCGTTCTTGACCGAGACTCAGGTTGTGCTCCATCTCGGAACCTTGTGGGGTTAGGAGTAAAGCATCCCAAGGTTAGCGCATCTCTAATAGCGTGGAGAAACATTGGGAACCCCAATTTCGTGGTCATTCTCCGGAGCGCTTTCTTCAGGTTATGAGTGATCAATGGGCAATTGGACGAAGCTCCCCACCTGTTCGATCAAATGCCTAGGCGTCATGAATCATTTTTTTCGTAGGTTTTTCTTGCCTTTGTTTTCCCGCAGTTTTCTTTGCCCATTATTCTGTCATTCGGATTTATTGTGACTCCTTTCTGAAATCTGTTCTCAAATTATAGCTGTCATAGCCTTTAACTCTGATGGTTGGTTGATATTCACTTATATAATGATGTGCAGCAGATTAGTGAATTGAGTTGAATGATGAAGTTGATGATGTGGTCTACTTAGCTGATCTCTGTGTTGTTTCTATAATTCTTACATGTACTTAAGTGCGATCTGCTATGCCAAAGAGGTTTTAGAGGAAAACGGGACATGATTGTTATGGTGAGGACATGCTTTAGCCAAGGGAAACTGATATACCAGCTTTGTTTCTGGTCTTTGTTGTGCTTCCCCTGGTTACATATATCTTGCTAGGAAAATGGAGCGAGTCAACGAAAAAAAAAGAGAGGGTTAGTTTGCTTACTCAACAGGCAGCTGAAGAAAGTTAAGGTCTGAATTATAGGAGCAATTCTATTATCATTTAAACAGATAAAGCAAAAATATTAAATAGGAGTAATGCATCTGTTTGAAACATTTCAGCAAAGATTTTGTTTGCCAGTTCTTAAGCTGCTTGATTGATGAATCTAAATGGTGTATTCTGGGCCTAGTCATTCATGAAAGTTTATGGATAAATTTTTTTCTTTTATTTTACAGATGCTATTTCGGTATGAAGATTTTGTGAAGTCCTTTCACTATGAAGTTTTCAACATGTCTCCAAGAGGTCTTATAAATTGTGGAAACAGGTATTTCTTCAAAATTTTTCCTGCTTTTCTTGTGCTTTTACATATCAATAGCTCTAGAAAAATTTTATAGATATAGGAAATGTACAGACTCTTAATGCAATAATGTACTGAAACAAATTTCATAGGATTTTTTATTATTTGTCAAGTATATTCAAGATTTCTTTCATTTTACTGTGCAGTTGTTATGCCAATGCTGTATTGCAGTGTCTGACCACAAAGCCTCTCCTTCTGTTTCTGCTTCAGAGATTGCATTCTAGAGCTTGTTACGATTGGTTTGATTTACAATGTCTTGCTTTTGCATTCTAGAGACTTCCGAAGTAAATTCTGCTTCAGAGATTGCATTCTAGGGGTTCATGTTATTTCGATCCACTACTATTACTGAATAAGGGGTTGGCATGCTTCCCTTCAATGTTCGCGTGTTTTAAGCATATATTGTTGCAGTATCTTTGAGAGAGACTAGAGCTATGCAGACTCAAGTTAATTGTGTGTGAGATCGTTAGCCTTTTGCTTTGATTGTAAGATGATAAGTGAAATCCCAAATATCTGGGAAGGTGTTGTGGATATTCCCCTTGTCTGATTAAGTGCAGCTAAGATGTTATTTCGTGTCAAAGTTGAAAATTATTGGCTTTGGTCTCCATGGATTGCTTTTGTGGCTTTAAAACATAACGTTGTGGTTTGATTCCGCAATTCTAGTTCATTATGTCCTGCACGTCAATATAAATTTTGTATAGCAATTTTTTCATTCTAGTTCATTTTCTCTACGACTTTTAGCATTATTTGAATTTTGGCAGCATAATCATCAATTTCATTGTGCTCAAACCTCAGAAAGAGGAAAACAAAAAATGGAATGTGTATAAAAATCTATGATCCCTCTTCTACAAGGGAACAGAAAGAAAAGAGTGGATAGATTCCGAGGTGTATAAATGTATAACTTCACACCATCCAAGATTTTTGCCCTGATCATTCATGTTTAGCAACTTGTTGATCACTATCATCATTATTTCCCAGTTCTTGTGCCTACAAAAAACAAATGCTAAGTTAGCAAATGTATTGAATTATAAGTGTAACTTATCAAACTAATATATGCAGAAAACTCTTCACAGTGCATACAGTGCATTATTCCTGATCCCATATACATATACCAACCCTAAATACATCAAATTTGGATGATCTGATTATGAAAAGCAGGAAAAGGTTATTGTCAGCTGTGATTAAAATATCACTATCATTGAGTTCACTATCACAAAAAAATTCATCCTTCATTGAGCTTCAACGTGCAAAAAGTGCATTATTCCTGATCCCATATAGATATACCGTATGCACAGAAAAAGGTTATTGTCAACAGTTTTTTCGTTCGGTAGATCAACTTGCACCAGATTATCAAAGTCATCTTTTACAGAATTGTTCACTCCACTTGACTTTTCTACATGTAAAATATAAAAACACCCCTACATTTCATTTTAATCATAGTTTGATAGCAAGGGAGTGATAGTGAACTCAATGAAGGATGAATATTTTTGTCTAGCTCAAATAATTAAAAATGTCAACGGAAGTGCCAATAATAACTCCTAATTTCATATCCAGAATAATAACTCCTGATTATGAATGATGAATATAAGATTAAGTAATTAATCAAGATTTTTTCTTACTTGGACAAAACTCATTGACGCTGCTGGTGTGCTATTGAACTTGAAGACATCAAGTCATAGCCTTGGTAGAAGTTAGGGTCCAACGTCTGCCCAAAAAATAAGAAATAGAAGACCACCCTTCATTATAAAAATAGCTATATACTTGTAAAAGTATAATACTATAAAAAATTAATATAAATAAGAAACAACACAAATTAAAAGCATAATATTTGCTTACTTGCAATAATTGTGTCATGTTTTTAGGATTTCGCCTATTGTAAATGTCTTCTATTGGAATTCCAAATTCCTGATATAATTAAAGAGAGACGACCACAAATTAAAAATTTCATTGAAAAAATATATCGTTAATGTAGTTTAGTCATCTAAAGAATAAATTATTCAAATAAAAATTTAAAATAAATTACATATCTACTATGCTATACAAGACAAAAATGACGAATAACTATACCTGCTGGGGTGGTAATTCTCGAACAAAACCTTGAATTGTAGCAGAATCCATACTTGAATGAACAACATTATTTCCAAATTCCTACAATCATTTTTATCCAAATTATAAATAAAGATCCTAATACTATTTCTATACTCATCATTCATCAGACAACTAAGGAACCCAAAAAAAAAGTAATAGTCAAACAATCAAAAACCATTATTCACATAAACTAAATAAATTGTCTAACCTGTAATTTTTTCGATGAAGACTTCTCTTTCACCTTGTACTTGCGTTTCTTAGTAGCCATTTCCAGTGCACTTCTTGGCCTCTTGCTCGACTTGTAGGTGACTTTTTCTTTCACTTTGATGCCTTTTATTTTATTATAGGCAACTTCAGATGGATTAGTGTCAACATCTTGATACGCACTACAATTTTCTTCAATACGCACTTCTTTCATTTTCTTTTTCCCTTGACAACATGCATCCATTTGTTCTGACATTTTCCAAAATCCATCTTTAGCAATTTGATAAGCTTCATCACATTCAGAAGCTTTTGTCATCAGCTGCATATATAGATAGGATAACTCTTTGTAACGAAAACTTAATTTTGCCTTTAACTCCATTTCCGGGCTACTTTCACTGGAAACATGCACATTTCCTGTTTTGGCTGCTTTTGTCCATCTCTTCAATATATATGCATCCGGAATTGTTACAATATTCAGAGTCATCAATATTTTTAGTGCATGTGAACACAAAAATCCAGCAAATTCAAATTTCTTACAACTACAACAAATTGAATTCGTGGATGAATCATAAGTTACAAGATGGTGGGAAGTCTTACCATGTGGTGTAACTCTGTAAATCATTTGATTTCCTAATTCACCATCAACTTCCCACTTACAATCAATCCCTTTGCATAGCTCCTCCTTAAATTTTTCATACACTTCATGTGTATATACACTTGCTGCATGCTGTAAAATCCTACAAGGAAATGTCATTGCCGGTGTACTTTGATTGCCTTTAAAATTTGCTACGGATTCATCATAGCGACGATCATCTAACAGCCTTTGGAAGTGTTCAAAAAATTCAAGTAAGCCATGTTTATAACTTACATACTTCTTTATCACACTGTTCATGGACTCACTTCGTTGGGTTGTGGTCATATCAGCACAGAAGGTTGTGGTCATATCATTCGATGTCAAATCAATGGTTGATCATAATAGCAGATAATCCATGTGATACATTTTAAACTTCCCCTGCATGCAACTATGGACTAACACAAATTCTGGACATCAGACTTGAAACTTTGCGCACATCAGGTTAGCTTCATCCATTTCCTTTTACAAACGAACTTCGACCAGGTTTTACATCAATGCGGCTTTGCATTAGTACAAGACAAGAATGTTGCAGTAGCCAGCAAGAATCTTGAAATAGAATTAGGAATCAGGGCAGCCTGCAATTGCATCTTATTACTCCTTATTCAGAAGTTGTGATCAAGGTAAGTTTGCATTCACTATAATACTTTTCCTGAACACACCATAGCTGCATGTTTTTTTTTTTTTTTTACGTGGAAAATACATCGTGAATGAGAACATGTTCCCAGGCATGAATCTTCACAAAAGGTCTGCTAATAAATCAAGAACCTACAGGGCCACAAGATTTGAAAGTCAGGCAGAATTAACTTCTTGCAGATTACAAAGCTACGTTGATGTTCCATTGTTCTGTAATGCAATTTGCCCATTCATTTCTGCGGGCGACTTCGTGTGACTAAAGGTGATAGTGTCTGGTATGGCAATTGGCAATCTACTTGCTTCTCTTCTTACGAGAACACTTTCTTCTTCTCTTTCTTCCTTTCGATAAAGGAAAATAACGAGGACAATATGTCATAGGCTGTGAAATGCTAAACGAAGCATTCCGCGATTGAAGATCTTCTCTACCAAGTTGCTCACAGATCATATCAATCTCTCCCGTGAAGGAATGAAGCTTTTCTAACGTCTCCAACAAAACTAAGGGCATGCCATTCTTCCCATCAAAAAACTTCTTGGCCATCTCGTCAGTGGAATTTTTCTTGGCATTTCTTGATCTCGTAGAATAACCTACTAATTCATGTACAAGTTGATAAAAACATGTGAGGAGACAATCTTCCTTTGGACAGTCTACAGCGTCGAGTGCTTTATTCACAACTTCCTTGATTCATCTGGACACTCACTTTGCAAAGCTCCAAAGAACCTAAGTAAGAACTGAAGATACAGGCAGAGTACAGATGATTCAGTACCTACCTACCTCATGGAAAAAGTTTGTGGCATCCTCGAATTCTTGACTAGCCTCTAAGTAGAGCTCTTACTGCCTCACGAGCAGGTAGGAATGATAAATTGTTGCATAAATCTTCCCAGGAGTTGTACAAGTCATTTTCATCAAGAAATTTCTCCGGCTTATTCTCAATTAAACCAATCTGTTCTACTATTTCTGACACTTCTCTTGACAATTTTCATCACCTAATCAAATGTTAGTTGATGTGTTTTGGTTGCTCATATGCAAAGTTGACTGCGAAACGTAAAAGGGAATGGAAGGAGTACAAGCAGTTTATACGATACACTGAACATTGTAATAGGATCTGAAACCGCAATGCCTCTGCTCGCTTTTCTGGGACTGACCTCGTGGAATGAAAATTGACAACAGAAATAAGTAATGCTTAACCCATTTTAACCTGTTTCTCGAAATCAAACAGCTTTAAATAGTGTATATTGCTGACACAAAAGATCAAGAGACAGAGGACGTGATATTAAACGAACATATTAACTTTTTATTGTAAAACCTGTAAAAGATTAAAAGATATCCTGCATCGGAACAAGCAATTTGCGAACTTTGAGAGAGTTTGACGAATTTTTGTTTACATGCACTAGATGATTACTTCAAACGCATCAAGATAAGTAATAAAACAAGTAAAAATTGATATCAGTTCACTTGGGAGGTACCACAAGAACTAAAGGATTGTGTTTATTCAATGTCAAAAATATAAGCATTCCTAGCCAAATGGGATTCATTTGATTCTTGTCCATTCATATTCAACAAGACCTATTAGAAGCTTCCTGCTCAATCGTTAGCTAGGACTAGGAGAAAATCTCAGATCAATTTCAAGATAAAATGAACGAGGTACATGCCAAGACCTTGAAACGCTTTCATCATATGGCGTAGGGGCTGGCCTTCAACTCTCTTATGCAACATTTACGAAAAGTCTCAGCAAGATGGATGACAAGAAGCAATTCCATGTCAGTTGGGAAATCGAAATTGCAAGCTGCAGCTCAAAGCTTCCCTTTTATGCAGAGTGCTGAAATCTGTGACACGATTTTGGAGGCATCACAGATACATGCAATCCATACAATGTCAGGAAATGCAAGTGCAGGAATGGTGCGTCAATATAAACTTCATAAACTGCAAGTTTCAAGGACATCAACATAAAAGTACTGAAACAGGCATCAAGGAAACGTAGAATGGGAGGACCAACTTGTCAAATGCTAACTAAGACAAAAGCCATGAGTATGCATTTGGCAGTCACAGCGCATTTGTCACATGAGAGCGAAGTCTTACAAATGGTTATTTGGAAAGAAATTTGGAAACGAAGAAGTTGATAAACATTGGATATTTAAGAAAGAAAGAGGAATTGAAAGCACACCTTATGCGGAGTCCGGGTTACTGACACAAAAAGGGGAATAAAAATAAGTAGCTTCCTAGACAGAAAAGAGCAGAATACCATTAGCAATAGTAGGCGCAGGAAAAGACATTATTAAAATCTCAGACATATACCATTTGAATCAAAGTTCTTCCGTCTTAAGTTCAAACTATCAGGTGCAAGTAAAAGATCACAAGTCAAGAATCATACAAGGAGAATGTTTAACATACCGATCACTTCTGATAATAACATCAATGCCTTCAATCTCTTCTTGAATTTCTTTAGCAGAATTCTCAATAGGTTCACTACAATAGTGGACCTCAAGCCGCTGCAGGTTCTCAACACCAAAAGGGAACTTCTCCAAGAGCTTGCAAGATTTCAGAACAAGATGTTGAAGGCACCTAAAGTGGCGAAATATTGTTGCTTCCCAATGGATCAAATCCATGTTTTCAATTAGCAAATGCTTTAGACTACGAAAACCTTCTTCAGTTGGCCCCCATTTTGGTCCTTGGAAAGCATAATTTTTGAGTTGAAGTACCTCAAGGTTGGGTAACATGGCAATGGAGGTCATATATTTCCATGGTAAATAACTCCAACTCAAACTCAAATGCCTAAGAGTCACTGGCAAAAGAGCCAAACCCAAAATCCTTCGCACTTCTCTTTTTTGTGTGTGGAAGGAACACTCCAGAGTTTCAAGTTCTTGCAAGTAAACAAGATTATTTAGGACTTGTGAGAAACTGTCTGTGCTGTAGTCTTCTCTAGTTTCACAAATTCCCAGTTTCTTAAGATGGGGCATGACACTGAAAACTTCCTTTGTGCAACTTGAAAATTGTATTGTATAGAGAGTTTGCAGGTGTTCTGAAGCAAATGGACGAGGAAGGTTATCTTGTACAGTGAAAGGATTCTTTAGATGACAAGCCACAGTAACATGCACATGCCTCAGTGAAGGCATGCTCCAATACTCCAGTAACAATGTTGGCCTACCGCCAGATTCCTGACAAAGCCATGGACCATGAATGACTAAGGTCTGGAGATTCCTCAGTTGGGATACTGAGGCAGGAAGCTCATAAGTAACATAGAGTGCAAGATACCTCAAATGTATCAGCTTTAATATTTGAACAGGGAAGTAATCGAAATGCAGAAAGAATACGTCTAATACTCTGAGCAACTTAAAGCCTAGTTGAAAGAATAGAATATCAGGTACTATATCAGTGCCCAATGTGAAACACACAAAAGATGAGACATGTGGGATTGCAGGTGCTGTAGTCGCATGACTGTAAGGATCCAAATGAAAACTGAGACGACGTTGATTACGCGTGCCTGCTTGAACACCTTTGGCACTTCTCCTTTGTATGACATGCATGAAGTTCTCCTTCTGAGCTTCTTTCAAGCACAATTCCCGTAAGAAGTCATGGAGGCGACAAGTTTTGACTTCCCCCACAAAGCGCTTCTTTTCAACCAAAACTAAGTTCCTGCCGATAAGGTCTTCCAAGTAATCCTCTCCAATCTGTTCCAACTGTTTCTCTGAATTCAAATATAAGAAGCCCTCTGCAGCCCATAAATTAATCAATTTTGAAACTTCAATCTCACAATCTTCAGGGAAAATCCCCATATAGAGGAAGCAGGCTTTCAGGTGATGGGGCAAGCAATTGTAACTCAAAGCAAGTATATCTAAGCAATTTTCTGGATCAGTGGAAACAACTGAGCTAACCTCCTCTGCAATCTCATTCCAACAATTGTATGCCCCGATGTCACGTGAGAGAACACCAGCAATAACGACAATAGCTAGAGGTAATCCTCGGCATCTCTTAGCTATTTGTTTTCCAACTCCTACCAATTCATGGGGGCAGCTTGCTGTCCCGAAGATGAGCTTTTCCAATAGTTCCCAGCTTTGTTCTATGTTCAGAAGGTTCATGCAATGAGGTGGCTTCTTGGGACTCACGTTTGTTGCTAACTCCTTGAACCGACTAGTAACTACTATTCGACTTCCATTTTCGTCATCAGGAAAACACCTTTTGACATCATTCCAAGCATCAATGCTCCACATGTCATCCATAACAATCACATACCTCTTACCTTTCAACCTTCTGTACACAATTTCAGCTAATTGAGCATTGCTCTTCTCAACCATTTTATCAGTGGACTGTGCAATAGAGCTCCAAAGGGCTAGTAGCAAGTCTCTCGCTTGATAGACTTGGGATACTGTTATCCATGCACGACAATAGAAGTGATAAACAGTATAAGGATCATTAAAAGCTTTTCTAGCAAGAGTTGTCTTACCAATGCCGCCCATCCCAGAAATTGTCACTATTTCTAGTCCAAGTGGCAGTCCAGTGAGCCCCTCCAAGATAGTCGTCAGCTCAGCATCAAGACCTACCACAATATCCTCCTTATTCGAACTAAGTGGTGCTTTCCTGATTGCTTGATCCCTGCAATCTTAGACTCTTTTCATCTATATTTGTAGTCTTTCTCTTGAAAGATTGAACAACCTGTAATGCATGGACTAAACCTCCACGAATGCCCTCCTTTCCATCTAAGACACTCTGGACCACTGTTTCAAGAGAACTTTTCCCCCTTCTTGGTAGGAATCTAGCTGATGCCTTACTATTGGACAAAGCGCAAATGAGGGACGTCTTTACTGATTCGACTTGTTT
>NW_027266247.1:0-12746 GCF_036785885.1 Coffea arabica
TTTAAAGATCAATAAGGAATAAACTCTATTCTTTATTACAAGTCTCGTGCATTCTAGCTCTTCAAGAGGACTGAAAGATTAATTGAAGCCTAGCGTTCGTCCTCCTTACCCAAGGAGGACTCACTCGGGAATGCTTCTTATAAACTCTTAAGTTCCACTCCTGTTATTAATAAGAACTCGAACTCATAACTCATATTAGCTTAGATGGTGCAGAAACTATGACTACAAAAGCTAGAGTATGAGCTAGAGCAGTTCCTAAACTATGGTAAGAATAGGATAGGAACTTGACTTGGAATAGATTCTCTGGGTTAGTTGGGCTTCCCTGATTGAGAGTTGAATTCCACTTATTGGGTCATAGACGAGACGGCTGCAACTGGGAACAAACATGCCGTGAACTAAAAGCCCTTGGCATATGGGTTCCCGCCTGCGCATAGAGCGGCACGCCGAGATGAAGGGTTCGGCTCCATACTGGTTAGAATAAGGGCAAGGAGCTCATTTTTCACTTATGTAAACAAACAGGGAAGAGAGATAAATCAAGGATTCCACATCCGTAGGCTTAAACTGGCCCCGCTCCTAAAGAACTCCTCTCTTAGCTCAAGGGAGAATAAGAGCTCCTTTTAGCTCCTTATGAAGAGGATATTTTAGGTTATGCTATTCGTCAGCCGACCGGAAGGGAGGAGTTGAGTTGGTCGCTTAGCCGTCAGACCGGAGGGAAGACAGGATTTGGGGTTATACCTTTTGCGTGGAGCCGACCGAGCAGCGGTCTGATCGCTTCGATCGGACTCCTTACCTAAGGAGCCCTTCTCTTCGCTTGTTCAATCGGATGCCTCCCCGAGCCATCCTCTTGAGGAGTTTACTGAGTTAAATTGAGTTTTGTTGCCCTAACCAGGAGGTGAGAATAGCAGATTTAAGGCCCTCGCCCCCCTCCATTTCCCCTAACGGGTGCTCAGTAGAAGACTCTAAGAGCTACAAGAAGGAACTCTAATAGCTCTATAAAGAACCGAGGGAACCCTATAGGAGAATAAGAGGAAAGAGTAGCTCATAAGATCATAAGAACAAGAGAGACAACAAGGAGCTCATAGCTCATGGCTCTTAGCTCATAGCTACAAGGAATGGTACGTTACCCCCTCGCTTCGCTCTCCCCCTCGGGGGGTGTTTTAATCGGTCCTGCCCTTGACTCTATTTCTTTCAGAAATAGCGGGCAGGCAAGAGAGCTACTTCCTTAAATTACTTTAAAGATCAATAAGGAATAAACTCTATTCTTTATTACAAGTCTCGTGCATTCTAGCTCTTCAAGAGGACTGAAAGATTAATTGAAGCCTAGCGTTCGTCCTCCTTACCCAAGGAGGACTCACTCGGGAATGCTTCTTATAAACTCTTAAGTTCCACTCCTGTTATTAATAAGAACTCGAACTCATAACTCATATTAGCTTAGATGGTGCAGAAACTATGACTACAAAAGCTAGAGTATGAGCTAGAGCAGTTCCTAAACTATGGTAAGAATAGGATAGGAACTTGACTTGGAATAGATTCTCTGGGTTAGTTGGGCTTCCCTGATTGAGAGTTGAATTCCACTTATTGGGTCATAGACGAGACGGCTGCAACTGGGAACAAACATGCCGTGAACTAAAAGCCCTTGGCATATGGGTTCCCGCCTGCGCATAGAGCGGCACGCCGAGATGAAGGGTTCGGCTCCATACTGGTTAGAATAAGGGCAAGGAGCTCATTTTTCACTTATGTAAACAAACAGGGAAGAGAGATAAATCAAGGATTCCACATCCGTAGGCTTAAACTGGCCCCGCTCCTAAAGAACTCCTCTCTTAGCTCAAGGGAGAATAAGAGCTCCTTTTAGCTCCTTATGAAGAGGATATTTTAGGTTATGCTATTCGTCAGCCGACCGGAAGGGAGGAGTTGAGTTGGTCGCTTAGCCGTCAGACCGGAGGGAAGACAGGATTTGGGGTTATACCTTTTGCGTGGAGCCGACCGAGCAGCGGTCTGATCGCTTCGATCGGACTCCTTACCTAAGGAGCCCTTCTCTTCGCTTGTTCAATCGGATGCCTCCCCGAGCCATCCTCTTGAGGAGTTTACTGAGTTAAATTGAGTTTTGTTGCCCTAACCAGGAGGTGAGAATAGCAGATTTAAGGCCCTCGCCCCCCTCCATTTCCCCTAACGGGTGCTCAGTAGAAGACTCTAAGAGCTACAAGAAGGAACTCTAATAGCTCTATAAAGAACCGAGGGAACCCTATAGGAGAATAAGAGGAAAGAGTAGCTCATAAGATCATAAGAACAAGAGAGACAACAAGGAGCTCATAGCTCATGGCTCTTAGCTCATAGCTACAAGGAATGGTACGTTACCCCCTCGCTTCGCTCTCCCCCTCGGGGGGTGTTTTAATCGGTCCTGCCCTTGACTCTATTTCTTTCAGAAATAGCGGGCAGGCAAGAGAGCTACTTCCTTAAATTACTTTAAAGATCAATAAGGAATAAACTCTATTCTTTATTACAAGTCTCGTGCATTCTAGCTCTTCAAGAGGACTGAAAGATTAATTGAAGCCTAGCGTTCGTCCTCCTTACCCAAGGAGGACTCACTCGGGAATGCTTCTTATAAACTCTTAAGTTCCACTCCTGTTATTAATAAGAACTCGAACTCATAACTCATATTAGCTTAGATGGTGCAGAAACTATGACTACAAAAGCTAGAGTATGAGCTAGAGCAGTTCCTAAACTATGGTAAGAATAGGATAGGAACTTGACTTGGAATAGATTCTCTGGGTTAGTTGGGCTTCCCTGATTGAGAGTTGAATTCCACTTATTGGGTCATAGACGAGACGGCTGCAACTGGGAACAAACATGCCGTGAACTAAAAGCCCTTGGCATATGGGTTCCCGCCTGCGCATAGAGCGGCACGCCGAGATGAAGGGTTCGGCTCCATACTGGTTAGAATAAGGGCAAGGAGCTCATTTTTCACTTATGTAAACAAACAGGGAAGAGAGATAAATCAAGGATTCCACATCCGTAGGCTTAAACTGGCCCCGCTCCTAAAGAACTCCTCTCTTAGCTCAAGGGAGAATAAGAGCTCCTTTTAGCTCCTTATGAAGAGGATATTTTAGGTTATGCTATTCGTCAGCCGACCGGAAGGGAGGAGTTGAGTTGGTCGCTTAGCCGTCAGACCGGAGGGAAGACAGGATTTGGGGTTATACCTTTTGCGTGGAGCCGACCGAGCAGCGGTCTGATCGCTTCGATCGGACTCCTTACCTAAGGAGCCCTTCTCTTCGCTTGTTCAATCGGATGCCTCCCCGAGCCATCCTCTTGAGGAGTTTACTGAGTTAAATTGAGTTTTGTTGCCCTAACCAGGAGGTGAGAATAGCAGATTTAAGGCCCTCGCCCCCCTCCATTTCCCCTAACGGGTGCTCAGTAGAAGACTCTAAGAGCTACAAGAAGGAACTCTAATAGCTCTATAAAGAACCGAGGGAACCCTATAGGAGAATAAGAGGAAAGAGTAGCTCATAAGATCATAAGAACAAGAGAGACAACAAGGAGCTCATAGCTCATGGCTCTTAGCTCATAGCTACAAGGAATGGTACGTTACCCCCTCGCTTCGCTCTCCCCCTCGGGGGGTGTTTTAATCGGTCCTGCCCTTGACTCTATTTCTTTCAGAAATAGCGGGCAGGCAAGAGAGCTACTTCCTTAAATTACTTTAAAGATCAATAAGGAATAAACTCTATTCTTTATTACAAGTCTCGTGCATTCTAGCTCTTCAAGAGGACTGAAAGATTAATTGAAGCCTAGCGTTCGTCCTCCTTACCCAAGGAGGACTCACTCGGGAATGCTTCTTATAAACTCTTAAGTTCCACTCCTGTTATTAATAAGAACTCGAACTCATAACTCATATTAGCTTAGATGGTGCAGAAACTATGACTACAAAAGCTAGAGTATGAGCTAGAGCAGTTCCTAAACTATGGTAAGAATAGGATAGGAACTTGACTTGGAATAGATTCTCTGGGTTAGTTGGGCTTCCCTGATTGAGAGTTGAATTCCACTTATTGGGTCATAGACGAGACGGCTGCAACTGGGAACAAACATGCCGTGAACTAAAAGCCCTTGGCATATGGGTTCCCGCCTGCGCATAGAGCGGCACGCCGAGATGAAGGGTTCGGCTCCATACTGGTTAGAATAAGGGCAAGGAGCTCATTTTTCACTTATGTAAACAAACAGGGAAGAGAGATAAATCAAGGATTCCACATCCGTAGGCTTAAACTGGCCCCGCTCCTAAAGAACTCCTCTCTTAGCTCAAGGGAGAATAAGAGCTCCTTTTAGCTCCTTATGAAGAGGATATTTTAGGTTATGCTATTCGTCAGCCGACCGGAAGGGAGGAGTTGAGTTGGTCGCTTAGCCGTCAGACCGGAGGGAAGACAGGATTTGGGGTTATACCTTTTGCGTGGAGCCGACCGAGCAGCGGTCTGATCGCTTCGATCGGACTCCTTACCTAAGGAGCCCTTCTCTTCGCTTGTTCAATCGGATGCCTCCCCGAGCCATCCTCTTGAGGAGTTTACTGAGTTAAATTGAGTTTTGTTGCCCTAACCAGGAGGTGAGAATAGCAGATTTAAGGCCCTCGCCCCCCTCCATTTCCCCTAACGGGTGCTCAGTAGAAGACTCTAAGAGCTACAAGAAGGAACTCTAATAGCTCTATAAAGAACCGAGGGAACCCTATAGGAGAATAAGAGGAAAGAGTAGCTCATAAGATCATAAGAACAAGAGAGACAACAAGGAGCTCATAGCTCATGGCTCTTAGCTCATAGCTACAAGGAATGGTACGTTACCCCCTCGCTTCGCTCTCCCCCTCGGGGGGTGTTTTAATCGGTCCTGCCCTTGACTCTATTTCTTTCAGAAATAGCGGGCAGGCAAGAGAGCTACTTCCTTAAATTACTTTAAAGATCAATAAGGAATAAACTCTATTCTTTATTACAAGTCTCGTGCATTCTAGCTCTTCAAGAGGACTGAAAGATTAATTGAAGCCTAGCGTTCGTCCTCCTTACCCAAGGAGGACTCACTCGGGAATGCTTCTTATAAACTCTTAAGTTCCACTCCTGTTATTAATAAGAACTCGAACTCATAACTCATATTAGCTTAGATGGTGCAGAAACTATGACTACAAAAGCTAGAGTATGAGCTAGAGCAGTTCCTAAACTATGGTAAGAATAGGATAGGAACTTGACTTGGAATAGATTCTCTGGGTTAGTTGGGCTTCCCTGATTGAGAGTTGAATTCCACTTATTGGGTCATAGACGAGACGGCTGCAACTGGGAACAAACATGCCGTGAACTAAAAGCCCTTGGCATATGGGTTCCCGCCTGCGCATAGAGCGGCACGCCGAGATGAAGGGTTCGGCTCCATACTGGTTAGAATAAGGGCAAGGAGCTCATTTTTCACTTATGTAAACAAACAGGGAAGAGAGATAAATCAAGGATTCCACATCCGTAGGCTTAAACAACAGGCTCCACTAAAGAACTCCTCTCTTAACTCGTTCGTCCTCCTTACCTAAGGAGAACTCACTAAAGGACAAGAAGAGCTACTTTTAGCTAGTTAAGAGGATTAGGAGATATTTGGGTTGTTGCTTTCGTCGCTTTACGGAGGGAAGAGTGGGGTTATGCTTTGCGTGCGTCCCCCCCGGCCCCCTGAGGGGGAGTGCGCCCGACCGAAGGGAGGACATTCTTTCGGTTGCTTAGCCGTCAGACCGGAGGCGTGACCGAGGCAGTCGGAAGCCATACCTATGACTTCCTTCCTGACTCTCCAGGCTAACTCAAGTTTCTATTCACTTGACTGATTCAAACAGTAGAGGCCTATGCTAAAGAGCTCTCCCAGAGCTCTATAGCGGCCTCTGAGACAGGAAAAAACAAGAGGAGCTCAGACATACCAGGTGGAAAACTAGCAGAGTAGAGGCCCTCGCTAGCGTACCGGTTAAAAGGGAAGTTTTTCATGTGTTCAGTAAGGAGCTACCTACTGTTTAGTATACAAATCTGCAAAGATCTATTCTTACTTTTATAGATAAGATAATAAAGTAAGTCAATATAAGAGAGACTAAAGAGCTCTTTTAGCTCTATAAAAGACCGTAAGGAAAACAATAGATAAATAAGAAAAGGAATTCCTTTAACTAGAGCTAGTAGAACTACAAGAAGAGTAGCTCATAAGACAATAGCTCTTAACTCATAGCTACAAGAAAGGAACGTTACCCCCCTTAATCCCCCTCGGGGGGTGTTTTAATCGGTCCTGCCCTTGACTCTATTTCTTTCAGAAATAGCGGGCAGGCAAGAGAGCTACTTCCTTAAATTACTTTAAAGATTAATAAGGAATAAACTCTCTTTTGATTAAGAATGTAGTGCATACTAGTATTAGTATACAAGACTCCAATAGGGAATGAAGCCTATCGTTCGTCCTCCTTACCCAAGGAGCACTCACTCGGAAATCCTTGTTTCATATTATAAGTCCCAGGTTTTACTAATAAAGGAACTCTAACTCGAGCTCATAACTCATATTAGCTTAGATGATCAGAGAAACTCTATCAGTTGATTCTTGGTTTGGTTCCTGCGGAGGTTAGTAGGGCTTTCCGGAGCGGGTTCGTACTAAATAAACAAACGAAAACAACCACTAAAAGACTGATAGAGGGGAGAAGGCTCTGATTGGGAAGAGAGCATGTGAACTAAAAGCCCTAGTGTAAGCTCTTCCCGTCCCGGTTAATCTATTCAAGTTAGGGACATGCCGAAAACGAAGGGGTTGGCTCCATACTGGTAAAGTATGTTTGGGCTCTTTACTTCCTGTCTTAAGAAATAGAAACTTTTGAGTTGCCGATTCCACATCCGTAGGCTTAAACAACAGGCTCCACTAAAGAACTCCTCTCTTAACTCGTTCGTCCTCCTTACCTAAGGAGAACTCACTAAAGGACAAGAAGAGCTACTTTTAGCTAGTTAAGAGGATTAGGAGATATTTGGGTTGTTGCTTTCGTCGCTTTACGGAGGGAAGAGTGGGGTTATGCTTTGCGTGCGTCCCCCCCGGCCCCCTGAGGGGGAGTGCGCCCGACCGAAGGGAGGACATTCTTTCGGTTGCTTAGCCGTCAGACCGGAGGCGTGACCGAGGCAGTCGGAAGCCATACCTATGACTTCCTTCCTGACTCTCCAGGCTAACTCAAGTTTCTATTCACTTGACTGATTCAAACAGTAGAGGCCTATGCTAAAGAGCTCTCCCAGAGCTCTATAGCGGCCTCTGAGACAGGAAAAAACAAGAGGAGCTCAGACATACCAGGTGGAAAACTAGCAGAGTAGAGGCCCTCGCTAGCGTACCGGTTAAAAGGGAAGTTTTTCATGTGTTCAGTAAGGAGCTACCTACTGTTTAGTATACAAATCTGCAAAGATCTATTCTTACTTTTATAGATAAGATAATAAAGTAAGTCAATATAAGAGAGACTAAAGAGCTCTTTTAGCTCTATAAAAGACCGTAAGGAAAACAATAGATAAATAAGAAAAGGAATTCCTTTAACTAGAGCTAGTAGAACTACAAGAAGAGTAGCTCATAAGACAATAGCTCTTAACTCATAGCTACAAGAAAGGAACGTTACCCCCCTTAATCCCCCTCGGGGGGTGTTTTAATCGGTCCTGCCCTTGACTCTATTTCTTTCAGAAATAGCGGGCAGGCAAGAGAGCTACTTCCTTAAATTACTTTAAAGATTAATAAGGAATAAACTCTCTTTTGATTAAGAATGTAGTGCATACTAGTATTAGTATACAAGACTCCAATAGGGAATGAAGCCTATCGTTCGTCCTCCTTACCCAAGGAGCACTCACTCGGAAATCCTTGTTTCATATTATAAGTCCCAGGTTTTACTAATAAAGGAACTCTAACTCGAGCTCATAACTCATATTAGCTTAGATGATCAGAGAAACTCTATCAGTTGATTCTTGGTTTGGTTCCTGCGGAGGTTAGTAGGGCTTTCCGGAGCGGGTTCGTACTAAATAAACAAACGAAAACAACCACTAAAAGACTGATAGAGGGGAGAAGGCTCTGATTGGGAAGAGAGCATGTGAACTAAAAGCCCTAGTGTAAGCTCTTCCCGTCCCGGTTAATCTATTCAAGTTAGGGACATGCCGAAAACGAAGGGGTTGGCTCCATACTGGTAAAGTATGTTTGGGCTCTTTACTTCCTGTCTTAAGAAATAGAAACTTTTGAGTTGCCGATTCCACATCCGTAGGCTTAAACAACAGGCTCCACTAAAGAACTCCTCTCTTAACTCGTTCGTCCTCCTTACCTAAGGAGAACTCACTAAAGGACAAGAAGAGCTACTTTTAGCTAGTTAAGAGGATTAGGAGATATTTGGGTTGTTGCTTTCGTCGCTTTACGGAGGGAAGAGTGGGGTTATGCTTTGCGTGCGTCCCCCCCGGCCCCCTGAGGGGGAGTGCGCCCGACCGAAGGGAGGACATTCTTTCGGTTGCTTAGCCGTCAGACCGGAGGCGTGACCGAGGCAGTCGGAAGCCATACCTATGACTTCCTTCCTGACTCTCCAGGCTAACTCAAGTTTCTATTCACTTGACTGATTCAAACAGTAGAGGCCTATGCTAAAGAGCTCTCCCAGAGCTCTATAGCGGCCTCTGAGACAGGAAAAAACAAGAGGAGCTCAGACATACCAGGTGGAAAACTAGCAGAGTAGAGGCCCTCGCTAGCGTACCGGTTAAAAGGGAAGTTTTTCATGTGTTCAGTAAGGAGCTACCTACTGTTTAGTATACAAATCTGCAAAGATCTATTCTTACTTTTATAGATAAGATAATAAAGTAAGTCAATATAAGAGAGACTAAAGAGCTCTTTTAGCTCTATAAAAGACCGTAAGGAAAACAATAGATAAATAAGAAAAGGAATTCCTTTAACTAGAGCTAGTAGAACTACAAGAAGAGTAGCTCATAAGACAATAGCTCTTAACTCATAGCTACAAGAAAGGAACGTTACCCCCCTTAATCCCCCTCGGGGGGTGTTTTAATCGGTCCTGCCCTTGACTCTATTTCTTTCAGAAATAGCGGGCAGGCAAGAGAGCTACTTCCTTAAATTACTTTAAAGATTAATAAGGAATAAACTCTCTTTTGATTAAGAATGTAGTGCATACTAGTATTAGTATACAAGACTCCAATAGGGAATGAAGCCTATCGTTCGTCCTCCTTACCCAAGGAGCACTCACTCGGAAATCCTTGTTTCATATTATAAGTCCCAGGTTTTACTAATAAAGGAACTCTAACTCGAGCTCATAACTCATATTAGCTTAGATGATCAGAGAAACTCTATCAGTTGATTCTTGGTTTGGTTCCTGCGGAGGTTAGTAGGGCTTTCCGGAGCGGGTTCGTACTAAATAAACAAACGAAAACAACCACTAAAAGACTGATAGAGGGGAGAAGGCTCTGATTGGGAAGAGAGCATGTGAACTAAAAGCCCTAGTGTAAGCTCTTCCCGTCCCGGTTAATCTATTCAAGTTAGGGACATGCCGAAAACGAAGGGGTTGGCTCCATACTGGTAAAGTATGTTTGGGCTCTTTACTTCCTGTCTTAAGAAATAGAAACTTTTGAGTTGCCGATTCCACATCCGTAGGCTTAAACAACAGGCTCCACTAAAGAACTCCTCTCTTAACTCGTTCGTCCTCCTTACCTAAGGAGAACTCACTAAAGGACAAGAAGAGCTACTTTTAGCTAGTTAAGAGGATTAGGAGATATTTGGGTTGTTGCTTTCGTCGCTTTACGGAGGGAAGAGTGGGGTTATGCTTTGCGTGCGTCCCCCCCGGCCCCCTGAGGGGGAGTGCGCCCGACCGAAGGGAGGACATTCTTTCGGTTGCTTAGCCGTCAGACCGGAGGCGTGACCGAGGCAGTCGGAAGCCATACCTATGACTTCCTTCCTGACTCTCCAGGCTAACTCAAGTTTCTATTCACTTGACTGATTCAAACAGTAGAGGCCTATGCTAAAGAGCTCTCCCAGAGCTCTATAGCGGCCTCTGAGACAGGAAAAAACAAGAGGAGCTCAGACATACCAGGTGGAAAACTAGCAGAGTAGAGGCCCTCGCTAGCGTACCGGTTAAAAGGGAAGTTTTTCATGTGTTCAGTAAGGAGCTACCTACTGTTTAGTATACAAATCTGCAAAGATCTATTCTTACTTTTATAGATAAGATAATAAAGTAAGTCAATATAAGAGAGACTAAAGAGCTCTTTTAGCTCTATAAAAGACCGTAAGGAAAACAATAGATAAATAAGAAAAGGAATTCCTTTAACTAGAGCTAGTAGAACTACAAGAAGAGTAGCTCATAAGACAATAGCTCTTAACTCATAGCTACAAGAAAGGAACGTTACCCCCCTTAATCCCCCTCGGGGGGTGTTTTAATCGGTCCTGCCCTTGACTCTATTTCTTTCAGAAATAGCGGGCAGGCAAGAGAGCTACTTCCTTAAATTACTTTAAAGATTAATAAGGAATAAACTCTCTTTTGATTAAGAATGTAGTGCATACTAGTATTAGTATACAAGACTCCAATAGGGAATGAAGCCTATCGTTCGTCCTCCTTACCCAAGGAGCACTCACTCGGAAATCCTTGTTTCATATTATAAGTCCCAGGTTTTACTAATAAAGGAACTCTAACTCGAGCTCATAACTCATATTAGCTTAGATGATCAGAGAAACTCTATCAGTTGATTCTTGGTTTGGTTCCTGCGGAGGTTAGTAGGGCTTTCCGGAGCGGGTTCGTACTAAATAAACAAACGAAAACAACCACTAAAAGACTGATAGAGGGGAGAAGGCTCTGATTGGGAAGAGAGCATGTGAACTAAAAGCCCTAGTGTAAGCTCTTCCCGTCCCGGTTAATCTATTCAAGTTAGGGACATGCCGAAAACGAAGGGGTTGGCTCCATACTGGTAAAGTATGTTTGGGCTCTTTACTTCCTGTCTTAAGAAATAGAAACTTTTGAGTTGCCGATTCCACATCCGTAGGCTTAAACAACAGGCTCCACTAAAGAACTCCTCTCTTAACTCGTTCGTCCTCCTTACCTAAGGAGAACTCACTAAAGGACAAGAAGAGCTACTTTTAGCTAGTTAAGAGGATTAGGAGATATTTGGGTTGTTGCTTTCGTCGCTTTACGGAGGGAAGAGTGGGGTTATGCTTTGCGTGCGTCCCCCCCGGCCCCCTGAGGGGGAGTGCGCCCGACCGAAGGGAGGACATTCTTTCGGTTGCTTAGCCGTCAGACCGGAGGCGTGACCGAGGCAGTCGGAAGCCATACCTATGACTTCCTTCCTGACTCTCCAGGCTAACTCAAGTTTCTATTCACTTGACTGATTCAAACAGTAGAGGCCTATGCTAAAGAGCTCTCCCAGAGCTCTATAGCGGCCTCTGAGACAGGAAAAAACAAGAGGAGCTCAGACATACCAGGTGGAAAACTAGCAGAGTAGAGGCCCTCGCTAGCGTACCGGTTAAAAGGGAAGTTTTTCATGTGTTCAGTAAGGAGCTACCTACTGTTTAGTATACAAATCTGCAAAGATCTATTCTTACTTTTATAGATAAGATAATAAAGTAAGTCAATATAAGAGAGACTAAAGAGCTCTTTTAGCTCTATAAAAGACCGTAAGGAAAACAATAGATAAATAAGAAAAGGAATTCCTTTAACTAGAGCTAGTAGAACTACAAGAAGAGTAGCTCATAAGACAATAGCTCTTAACTCATAGCTACAAGAAAGGAACGTTACCCCCCTTAATCCCCCTCGGGGGGTGTTTTAATCGGTCCTGCCCTTGACTCTATTTCTTTCAGAAATAGCGGGCAGGCAAGAGAGCTACTTCCTTAAATTACTTTAAAGATTAATAAGGAATAAACTCTCTTTTGATTAAGAATGTAGTGCATACTAGTATTAGTATACAAGACTCCAATAGGGAATGAAGCCTATCGTTCGTCCTCCTTACCCAAGGAGCACTCACTCGGAAATCCTTGTTTCATATTATAAGTCCCAGGTTTTACTAATAAAGGAACTCTAACTCGAGCTCATAACTCATATTAGCTTAGATGATCAGAGAAACTCTATCAGTTGATTCTTGGTTTGGTTCCTGCGGAGGTTAGTAGGGCTTTCCGGAGCGGGTTCGTACTAAATAAACAAACGAAAACAACCACTAAAAGACTGATAGAGGGGAGAAGGCTCTGATTGGGAAGAGAGCATGTGAACTAAAAGCCCTAGTGTAAGCTCTTCCCGTCCCGGTTAATCTATTCAAGTTAGGGACATGCCGAAAACGAAGGGGTTGGCTCCATACTGGTAAAGTATGTTTGGGCTCTTTACTTCCTGTCTTAAGAAATAGAAACTTTTGAGTTGCCGATTCCACATCCGTAGGCTTAAACAACAGGCTCCACTAAAGAACTCCTCTCTTAACTCGTTCGTCCTCCTTACCTAAGGAGAACTCACTAAAGGACAAGAAGAGCTACTTTTAGCTAGTTAAGAGGATTAGGAGATATTTGGGTTGTTGCTTTCGTCGCTTTACGGAGGGAAGAGTGGGGTTATGCTTTGCGTGCGTCCCCCCCGGCCCCCTGAGGGGGAGTGCGCCCGACCGAAGGGAGGACATTCTTTCGGTTGCTTAGCCGTCAGACCGGAGGCGTGACCGAGGCAGTCGGAAGCCATACCTATGACTTCCTTCCTGACTCTCCAGGCTAACTCAAGTTTCTATTCACTTGACTGATTCAAACAGTAGAGGCCTATGCTAAAGAGC
>NW_027266248.1:0-20808 GCF_036785885.1 Coffea arabica
ATGAGCTATGAGCTACTCTTCTTAGAGCTCTTAATAGCAAACCTCGCTCTTGATGTTTGCACTTTAGTATGCTAATTAAGGGCTCTAGCCCTACTGAGCAGCTTCCGAAAGGTCCTCGGGACGAGGGCTTCAGATCAGCTATTCTCACCTCCTGGTAGTGCTTGAACTCTTCAAAAACAGCTTACAAGGCAGCTAGGAAGCCCTGGGAGGGCTTTCTAGCATATGCCTTGACTGTCTTAATCTCTTAAAACTAACATGAGTTAGGAGTTAGATTTCATGAGGATGGCTCGGAGCGGGCATCCGAATGGGCAAGCGGAGAGAAGGACTCCTCGGTAAAGGAGTCCGATCGAAGCGATAAGGAAAGCGCACCCGAAGGGACAGCGACGGTTGGGGCTACGCATAACCTAAATCCTGTCTTCCCTCCGGTCGGCTAAGCGATCTCTCCGATCTCGCCTCCGGAAAGCGACGAAAGCAACCGAAAGAATAACCTCCCTTCGGTCTTCGACCTGCGGCTTGGCAACTTGCATATTATTCCATTCCCCTTAGAATGACCTAAAAGTAGCTCTTGTTTTCCCTTTAGTGAAGGGCTTCCCTTTAAAGAAGCCCGAACGAGCCTTTAGAGGAGTTCTTTAGTCGGGGTTGTTTAAGCCTACGCATGTGCCACCATTGATTATTTCTCCTGTTATTCTAACTCCTTTGTTTTAAGTGAAAAAAGAGCTCAAGCACTGGTTTACCAGTATGGAGCCGAACCCTTCACGTCAGCAGCCTGGGAATGAAGCGACCCTTCTTCCCGCAGCGATAAGAGTTTACATTCGAGCCTTTAGTTCCTATGCTCTCTTACCAATCATAGCCGTCTTGTCTCCTTTTTCCTCTTTATGACTGATACTAGTACCTAATTCCCCTCCGGAAGGCTCGACTGACCTCTGAGGAATCCTAATCATAAAGCATCCAAAGGAGTTTCTATGATCATATAAGCTAATATGAGTTCTTGTTGTTTGAGTCCTTTATTAGTTCAACCTGGGACTTGTCTTATAAAAAGCATTCCCGAGTGAGTCCTCCTTGGGTAGAGGACGAACTCTACTCTTCCTTATTCTTTCAGTCCTCTTGAAGAGCTAGAATGCACGAGACTTGTAATAAAGAATAGAGTCTATTCCTTATAGATCTTTAAAGTAATTAAAGGAATTAGCTCTCTTTCCGGCCCGCTATTTATGAAAGAAATAGAGTAAAGGGCCGACCTTCTGAGTTAAGAGTTAGAATGAGTTATGAGTTAGAGAAAAGAGTCCTTATTTCTCTTATAGTTTCTTAAGGCAGTTCTTCTTCACCCCCCGAGGGGGAGAGCGAAGCGAGGGGGTCACGTTCCTTTCTACTACTTGATCTATGAGTTAATGCAGCTATGAGCTATGAGCTACTCTTCTTAGAGCTCTTAATAGCAAACCTCGCTCTTGATGTTTGCACTTTAGTATGCTAATTAAGGGCTCTAGCCCTACTGAGCAGCTTCCGAAAGGTCCTCGGACGAGGGCTTCAGATCAGCTATTCTCACCTCCTGTAGTGCTTGAACTCTTCAAAAACAGCTTACAAGGCAGCTAGGAAGCCCTGGGAGGGCTTTCTAGCATATGCCTTGACTGTCTTAATCTCTTAAAACTAACATGAGTTAGGAGTTAGATTTCATGAGGATGGCTCGGGGAGGCATCCGAATGGGCAAGCGGAGAGAAGGACTCCTCGGTAAAGGAGTCCGATCGAAGCGATAAGGAAAGCGCACCCGAAGGGACAGCGACGGTTGGGGCTACGCATAACCTAAATCCTGTCTTCCCTCCGGTCGGCTAAGCGATCTCTCCGATCTCGCCTCCGGAAAGCGACGAAAGCAACCGAAAGAATAACCTCCCTTCGGTCTTCGACCTGCGGCTTGGCAACTTGCATATTATTCCATTCCCCTTAGAATGACCTAAAAGTAGCTCTTGTTTTCCCTTTATGAAGGGCTTCCCTTTAAAGAAGCCCGAACGAGCCTTTAGAGGAGTTCTTTAGTCGGGGTTGTTTAAGCCTACGCATGTGCCACCATTGATTATTTCTCCTGTTATTCTAACTCCTTTGTTTTAAGTGAAAAAAGAGCTCAAGCACTGGTTTACCAGTATGGAGCCGAACCCTTCACGTCAGCAGCCTGGGAATGAAGCGACCCTTCTTCCCGCAGCGATAAGAGTTTACATTCGAGCCTTTAGTTCCTATGCTCTCTTACCAATCATAGCCGTCTTGTCTCCTTTTTCCTCTTTATGACTGATACTAGTACCTAATTCCCCTCCGGAAGGCTCGACTGACCTCTGAGGAATCCTAATCATAAAGCATCCAAAGGAGTTTCTATGATCATATAAGCTAATATGAGTTCTTGTTGTTTGAGTCCTTTATTAGTTCAACCTGGGACTTGTCTTATAAAAAGCATTCCCGAGTGAGTCCTCCTTGGGTAAGGAGGACGAACTCTACTCTTCCTTATTCTTTCAGTCCTCTTGAAGAGCTAGAATGCACGAGACTTGTAATAAAGAATAGAGTCTATTCCTTATAGATCTTTAAAGTAATTAAAGGAATTAGCTCTCTTTCCGGCCCGCTATTTATGAAAGAAATAGAGTAAAGGGCCGACCTTCTGAGTTAAGAGTTAGAATGAGTTATGAGTTAGAGAAAAGAGTCCTTATTTCTCTTATAGTTTCTTAAGGCAGTTCTTCTTCACCCCCCGAGGGGGAGAGCGAAGCGAGGGGGTCACGTTCCTTTCTACTACTTGATCTATGAGTTAATGCAGCTATGAGCTATGAGCTACTCTTCTTAGAGCTCTTAATAGCAAACCTCGCTCTTGATGTTTGCACTTTAGTATGCTAATTAAGGGCTCTAGCCCTACTGAGCAGCTTCCGAAAGGTCCTCGGGACGAGGGCTTCAGATCAGCTATTCTCACCTCCTGGTAGTGCTTGAACTCTTCAAAAACAGCTTACAAGGCAGCTAGGAAGCCCTGGGAGGGCTTTCTAGCATATGCCTTGACTGTCTTAATCTCTTAAAACTAACATGAGTTAGGAGTTAGATTTCATGAGGATGGCTCGGGGAGGCATCCGAATGGGCAAGCGGAGAGAAGGACTCCTCGGTAAAGGAGTCCGATCGAAGCGATAAGGAAAGCGCACCCGAAGGGACAGCGACGGTTGGGGCTACGCATAACCTAAATCCTGTCTTCCCTCCGGTCGGCTAAGCGATCTCTCCGATCTCGCCTCCGGAAAGCGACGAAAGCAACCGAAAGAATAACCTCCCTTCGGTCTTCGACCTGCGGCTTGGCAACTTGCATATTATTCCATTCCCCTTAGAATGACCTAAAAGTAGCTCTTGTTTTCCCTTTAGTGGTGAAGGGCTTCCCTTTAAAGAAGCCCGAACGAGCCTTTAGAGGAGTTCTTTAGTCGGGGTTGTTTAAGCCTACGCATGTGCCACCATTGATTATTTCTCCTGTTATTCTAACTCCTTTGTTTTAAGTGAAAAAAGAGCTCAAGCACTGGTTTACCAGTATGGAGCCGAACCCTTCACGTCAGCAGCCTGGGAATGAAGCGACCCTTCTTCCCGCAGCGATAAGAGTTTACATTCGAGCCTTTAGTTCCTATGCTCTCTTACCAATCATAGCCGTCTTGTCTCCTTTTTCCTCTTTATGACTGATACTAGTACCTAATTCCCCTCCGGAAGGCTCGACTGACCTCTGAGGAATCCTAATCATAAAGCATCCAAAGGAGTTTCTATGATCATATAAGCTAATATGAGTTCTTGTTGTTTGAGTCCTTTATTAGTTCAACCTGGGACTTGTCTTATAAAAAGCATTCCCGAGTGAGTCCTCCTTGGGTAAGGAGGACGAACTCTACTCTTCCTTATTCTTTCAGTCCTCTTGAAGAGCTAGAATGCACGAGACTTGTAATAAAGAATAGAGTCTATTCCTTATAGATCTTTAAAGTAATTAAAGGAATTAGCTCTCTTTCCGGCCCGCTATTTATGAAAGAAATAGAGTAAAGGGCCGACCTTCTGAGTTAAGAGTTAGAATGAGTTATGAGTTAGAGAAAAGAGTCCTTATTTCTCTTATAGTTTCTTAAGGCAGTTCTTCTTCACCCCCCGAGGGGGAGAGCGAAGCGAGGGGGTCACGTTCCTTTCTACTACTTGATCTATGAGTTAATGCAGCTATGAGCTATGAGCTACTCTTCTTAGAGCTCTTAATAGCAAACCTCGCTCTTGATGTTTGCACTTTAGTATGCTAATTAAGGGCTCTAGCCCTACTGAGCAGCTTCCGAAAGGTCCTCGGGACGAGGGCTTCAGATCAGCTATTCTCACCTCCTGGTATTGAACTCTTCAAAAACAGCTTACAAGGCAGCTAGGAAGCCCTGGGAGGGCTTTCTAGCATATGCCTTGACTGTCTTAATCTCTTAAAACTAACATGAGTTAGGAGTTAGATTTCATGAGGATGGCTCGGGGAGGCATCCGAATGGGCAAGCGGAGAGAAGGACTCCTCGGTAAAGGAGTCCGATCGAAGCGATAAGGAAAGCGCACCCGAAGGGACAGCGACGGTTGGGGCTACGCATAACCTAAATCCTGTCTTCCCCTCCGGTCGGCTAAGCGATCTACTCCGATCTCGCCTCCGGAAAGCGACGAAAGCAACCGAAAGAATAACCTCCCTTCGGTCTTCGACCTGCGGCTTGGCAACTTGCATATTATTCCATTCCCCTTAGAATGACCTAAAAGTAGCTCTTGTTTTCCCTTTAGTGAAGGGCTTCCCTTTAAAGAAGCCCGAACGAGCCTTTAGAGGAGTTCTTTAGTCGGGGTTGTTTAAGCCTACGCATGTGCCACCATTGATTATTTCTCCTGTTATTCTAACTCCTTTGTTTTAAGTGAAAAAAGAGCTCAAGCACTGGTTTACCAGTATGGAGCCGAACCCTTCACGTCAGCAGCCTGGGAATGAAGCGACCCTTCTTCCCGCAGCGATAAGAGTTTACATTCGAGCCTTTAGTTCCTATGCTCTCTTACCAATCATAGCCGTCTTGTCTCCTTTTTCCTCTTTATGACTGATACTAGTACCTAATTCCCCTCCGGAAGGCTCGACTGACCTCTGAGGAATCCTAATCATAAAGCATCCAAAGGAGTTTCTATGATCATATAAGCTAATATGAGATTCTTGTTGTTTGAGTCCTTTATTAGTTCAACCTGGGACTTGTCTTATAAAAAGCATTCCCGAGTGAGTCCTCCTTGGGTAAGGAGGACGAACTCTACTCTTCCTTATTCTTTCAGTCCTCTTGAAGAGCTAGAATGCACGAGACTTGTAATAAAGAATAGAGTCTATTCCTTATAGATCTTTAAAGTAATTAAAGGAATTAGCTCTCTTTCCGGCCCGCTATTTATGAAAGAAATAGAGTAAAGGGCCGACCTTCTGAGTTAAGAGTTAGAATGAGTTATGAGTTAGAGAAAAGAGTCCTTATTTCTCTTATAGTTTCTTAAGGCAGTTCTTCTTCACCCCCCGAGGGGGAGAGCGAAGCGAGGGGGTCACGTTCCTTTCTACTACTTGATCTATGAGTTAATGCAGCTATGAGCTATGAGCTACTCTTCTTAGAGCTCTTAATAGCAAACCTCGCTCTTGATGTTTGCACTTTAGTATGCTAATTAAGGGCTCTAGCCCTACTGAGCAGCTTCCGAAAGGTCCTCGGGACGAGGGCTTCAGATCAGCTATTCTCACCTCCTGGTAGTGCTTGAACTCTTCAAAAACAGCTTACAAGGCAGCTAGGAAGCCCTGGGAGGGCTTTCTAGCATATGCCTTGACTGTCTTAATCTCTTAAAACTAACATGAGTTAGGAGTTAGATTTCATGAGGATGGCTCGGGGAGGCATCCGAATGGGCAAGCGGAGAGAAGGACTCCTCGGTAAAGGAGTCCGATCGAAGCGATAAGGAAAGCGCACCCGAAGGGACAGCGACGGTTGGGGCTACGCATAACCTAAATCCTGTCTTCCCTCCGGTCGGCTAAGCGATCTCTCCGATCTCGCCTCCGGAAAGCGACGAAAGCAACCGAAAGAATAACCTCCCTTCGGTCTTCGACCTGCGGCTTGGCAACTTGCATATTATTCCATTCCCCTTAGAATGACCTAAAAGTAGCTCTTGTTTTCCCTTTAGTGAAGGGCTTCCCTTTAAAGAAGCCCGAACGAGCCTTTAGAGGAGTTCTTTAGTCGGGGTTGTTTAAGCCTACGCATGTGCCACCATTGAGTGCCACCATTGATTATTTCTCCTGTTATTCTAACTCCTTTGTTTTAAGTGAAAAAAGAGCTCAAGCACTGGTTTACCAGTATGGAGCCGAACCCTTCACGTCAGCAGCCTGGAATGAAGCGACCCTTCTTCCCGCAGCGATAAGAGTTTACATTCGAGCCTTTAGTTCCTATGCTCTCTTACCAATCATAGCCGTCTTGTCTCCTTTTTCCTCTTTATGACTGATACTAGTACCTAATTCCCTCCGGAAGGCTCGACTGACCTCTGAGGAATCCTAATCATAAAGCATCCAAAGGAGTTTCTATGATCATATAAGCTAATATGAGTTCTTGTTGTTTGAGTCCTTTATTAGTTCAACCTGGGACTTGTCTTATAAAAAGCATTCCCGAGTGAGTCCTCCTTGGTAAGGAGGACGAACTCTACTCTTCCTTATTCTTTCAGTCCTCTTGAAGAGCTAGAATGCACGAGACTTGTAATAAAGAATAGAGTCTATTCCTTATAGATCTTTAAAGTAATTAAAGGAATTAGCTCTCTTTCCGGCCCGCTATTTATGAAAGAAATAGAGTAAAGGGCCGACCTTCTGAGTTAAGAGTTAGAATGAGTTATGAGTTAGAGAAAAGAGTCCTTATTTCTCTTATAGTTTCTTAAGGCAGTTCTTCTCACCCCCCGAGGGGGAGAGCGAAGCGAGGGGGTCACGTTCCTTTCTACTACTTGATCTATGAGTTAATGCAGCTATGAGCTATGAGCTACTCTTCTTAGAGCTCTTAATAGCAAACCTCGCTCTTGATGTTTGCACTTTAGTATGCTAATTAAGGGCTCTAGCCCTACTGAGCAGCTTCCGAAAGGTCCTCGGGACGAGGGCTTCAGATCAGCTATTCTCACCTCCTGGTAGTGCTTGAACTCTTCAAAAACAGCTTACAAGGCAGCTAGGAAGCCCTGGGAGGGCTTTCTAGCATATGCCTTGACTGTCTTAATCTCTTAAAACTAACATGAGTTAGGAGTTAGATTTCATGAGGATGGCTCGGGGAGGCATCCGAATGGGCAAGCGGAGAGAAGGACTCCTCGGTAAAGGAGTCCGATCGAAGCGATAAGGAAAGCGCACCGAAGGGACAGCGACGGTTGGGGCTACGCATAACCTAAATCCTGTCTTCCCTCCGGTCGGCTAAGCGATCTCTCCGATCTCGCCTCCGGAAAGCGACGAAAGCAACCGAAAGAATAACCTCCCTTCGGTCTTCGACCTGCGGCTTGCAACTTGCATATTATTCCATTCCCCTTAGAATGACCTAAAAGTAGCTCTTGTTTTTCCCTTTAGTGAAGGGCTTCCCTTTAAAGAAGCCCGAACGAGCCTTTAGAGGAGTTCTTTAGTCGGGGTGTTTAAGCCTACGCATGTGCCACCATTGATTATTTCTCCTGTTATTCTAACTCCTTTGTTTTAAGTGAAAAAGAGCTCAAGCACTGGTTTACCAGTATGGAGCCGAACCCTTCACGTCAGCAGCCTGGAATGAAGCGACCCTTCTTCCCGCAGCGATAAGAGTTTACATTCGAGCCTTTAGTTCCTATGCTCTCTTACCAATCATAGCCGTCTTGTCTCCTTTTTCCTCTTTATGACTGATACTAGTACCTAATTCCCCTCCGGAAGGCTCGACTGACCTCTGAGGAATCCTAATCATAAAGCATCCAAAGGAGTTTCTATGATCATATAAGCTAATATGAGTTCTTGTTGTTTGAGTCCTTTATTAGTTCAACCTGGGACTTGTCTTATAAAAAGCATTCCCGAGTGAGTCCTCCTTGGGTAAGGAGGACGAACTCTACTCTTCCTTATTCTTTCAGTCCTCTTGAAGAGCTAGAATGCACGAGACTTGTAATAAAGAATAGAGTCTATTCCTTATAGATCTTTAAAGTAATTAAAGGAATTAGCTCTCTTTCCGGCCCGCTATTTATGAAAGAAATAGAGTAAAGGGCCGACCTTCTGAGTTAAGAGTTAGAATGAGTTATGAGTTAGAGAAAAGAGTCCTTATTTCTCTTATAGTTTCTTAAGGCAGTTCTTCTTCACCCCCCGAGGGGGAGAGCGAAGCGAGGGGGTCACGTTCCTTTCTACTACTTGATCTATGAGTTAATGCAGCTATGAGCTATGAGCTACTCTTCTTAGAGCTCTTAATAGCAAACCTCGCTCTTGATGTTTGCACTTTAGTATGCTAATTAAGGGCTCTAGCCCTACTGAGCAGCTTCCGAAAGGTCCTCGGGACGAGGGCTTCAGATCAGCTATTCTCACCTCCTGGTAGTGCTTGAACTCTTCAAAAACAGCTTACAAGCAGCTAGGAAGCCCTGGGAGGGCTTTCTAGCATATGCCTTGACTGTCTTAATCTCTTAAAACTAACATGAGTTAGGAGTTAGATTTCATGAGGATGGCTCGGGGAGGCATCCGAATGGGCAAGCGGAGAGAAGGACTCCTCGGTAAAGGAGTCCGATCGAAGCGATAAGGAAAGCGCACCCGAAGGGACAGCGACGGTTGGGGCTACGCATAACCTAAATCCTGTCTTCCCTCCGGTCGGCTAAGCGATCTCTCCGATCTCGCCTCCGGAAAGCGACGAAAGCAACCGAAAGAATAACCTCCCTTCGGTCTTCGACCTGCGGCTTGGCAACTTGCATATTATTCCATTCCCCTTAGAATGACCTAAAAGTAGCTCTTGTTTTCCCTTTAGTGAAGGGCTTCCCTTTAAAGAAGCCCGAACGAGCCTTTAGAGGAGTTCTTTAGTCGGGGTTGTTTAAGCCTACGCATGTGCCACCATTGATTATTTCTCCTGTTATTCTAACTCTTTGTTTAAGTGAAAAAAGAGCTCAAGCACTGGTTTACCAGTATGGAGCCGAACCCTTCACGTCAGCAGCCTGGGAATGAAGCGACCCTTCTTCCCGCAGCGATAAGAGTTTACATTCGAGCCTTTAGTTCCTATGCTCTTTACCAATCATAGCCGTCTTGTCTCCTTTTTCCTCTTTATGACTGATACTAGTACCTAATTCCCCTCCGGAAGGCTCGACTGACCTCTGAGGAATCCTAATCATAAAGCATCCAAAGGAGTTTCTATGATCATATAAGCTAATATGAGTTCTTGTTGTTTGAGTCCTTTATTAGTTCAACCTGGGACTTGTCTTATAAAAAGCATTCCCGAGTGAGTCCTCTTGGGTAAGGAGGACGAACTCTACTCTTCCTTATTCTTTCAGTCCTCTTGAAGAGCTAGAATGCACGAGACTTGTAATAAAGAATAGAGTCTATTCCTTATAGATCTTAAAGTAATTAAAGAATTAGCTCTCTTTCCGGCCCGCTATTTATGAAAGAAATAGAGTAAAGGGCCGACCTTCTGAGTTAAGAGTTAGAATGAGTTATGAGTTAGAGAAAAGAGTCCTTATTTCTCTTATAGTTTCTTAAGGCAGTTCTTCTTCACCCCCCGAGGGGGAGAGCGAAGCGAGGGGTCACGTTCCTTTCTACTACTTGATCTATGAGTTAATGCAGCTATGAGCTATGAGCTACTCTTCTTAGAGCTCTTAATAGCAAACCTCGCTCTTGATGTTTGCACTTTAGTATGCTAATTAAGGGCTCTAGCCCTACTGAGCAGCTTCCGAAAGGTCCTCGGGACGAGGGCTTCAGATCAGCTATTCTCACCTCCTGGTAGTGCTTGAACTCTTCAAAAACAGCTTACAAGGCAGCTAGGAAGCCCTGGGAGGGCTTTCTAGCATATGCCTTGACTGTCTTAATCTCTTAAAACTAACATGAGTTAGGAGTTAGATTTCATGAGGATGGCTCGGGGAGGCATCCGAATGGGCAAGCGGAGAGAAGGACTCCTCGGTAAAGGAGTCCGATCGAAGCGATAAGGAAAGCGCACCCGAAGGGACAGCGACGGTTGGGGCTACGCATAACCTAAATCCTGTCTTCCCTCCGGTCGGCTAAGCGATCTCTCCGATCTCGCCTCCGGAAAGCGACGAAAGCAACCGAAAGAATAACCTCCCTTCGGTCTTCGACCTGCGGCTTGGCAACTTGCATATTATTCCATTCCCCTTAGAATGACCTAAAAGTAGCTCTTGTTTTCCCTTTAGTGAAGGGCTTCCCTTTAAAGAAGCCCGAACGAGCCTTTAGAGGAGTTCTTTAGTCGGGGTTGTTTAAGCCTACGCATGTGCCACCATTGATTATTTCTCCTGTATTCTAACTCTTTGTTTTAAGTGAAAAAAGAGCTCAAGCACTGGTTTACCAGTATGGAGCCGAACCCTTCACGTCAGCAGCCTGGGAATGAAGCGACCCTTCTTCCCGCAGCGATAAGAGTTTACATTCGAGCCTTTAGTTCCTATGCTCTCTTACCAATCATAGCCGTCTTGTCTCCTTTTTCCTCTTTATGACTGATACTAGTACCTAATTCCCCTCCGGAAGGCTCGACTGACCTCTGAGGAATCCTAATCATAAAGCATCCAAAGGAGTTTCTATGATCATATAAGCTAATATGAGTTCTTGTTGTTTGAGTCCTTTATTAGTTCAACCTGGGACTTGTCTTATAAAAAGCATTCCCGAGTGAGTCCTCCTTGGGTAAGGAGGACGAACTCTACTCTTCCTTATTCTTCAGTCCTCTTGAAGAGCTAGAATGCACGAGACTTGTAATAAAGAATAGAGTCTATTCCTTATAGATCTTTAAAGTAATTAAAGGAATTAGCTCTCTTTCCGGCCCGCTATTTATGAAAGAAATAGAGTAAAGGGCCGACCTTCTGAGTTAAGAGTTAGAATGAGTTATGAGTTAGAGAAAAGAGTCCTTATTTCTCTTATAGTTTCTTAAGGCAGTTCTTCTTCACCCCCCGAGGGGGAGAGCGAAGCGAGGGGTCACGTTCCTTTCTACTACTTGATCTATGAGTTAATGCAGCTATGAGCTATGAGCTACTCTTCTTAGAGCTCTTAATAGCAAACCTCGCTCTTGATGTTTGCACTTTAGTATGCTAATTAAGGGCTCTAGCCCTACTGAGCAGCTTCCGAAAGGTCCTCGGGACGAGGGCTTCAGATCAGCTATTCTCACCTCCTGGTAGTGCTTGAACTCTTCAAAACAGCTTACAAGGCAGCTAGGAAGCCCTGGAGGGCTTTCTAGCATATGCCTTGACTGTCTTAATCTCTTAAAACTAACATGAGTTAGGAGTTAGATTTCATGAGGATGGCTCGGGGAGGCATCCGAATGGGCAAGCGGAGAGAAGGACTCCTCGGTAAAGGAGTCCGATCGAAGCGATAAGGAAAGCGCACCCGAAGGGACAGCGACGGTTGGGGCTACGCATAACCTAAATCCTGTCTTCCCTCCGGTCGGCTAAGCGATCTCTCCGATCTCGCCTCCGGAAAGCGACGAAAGCAACCGAAAGAATAACCTCCCTTCGGTCTTCGACCTGCGGCTTGGCAACTTGCATATTATTCCATTCCCCTTAGAATGACCTAAAAGTAGCTCTTGTTTTCCCTTTAGTGAAGGGCTTCCTTTAAAGAAGCCCGAACGAGCCTTTAGAGAGTTCTTTAGTCGGGGTTGTTTAAGCCTACGCATGTGCCACCATTGATTATTTCTCCTGTTATTCTAACTCCTTTGTTTTAAGTGAAAAAAGAGCTCAAGCACTGGTTTACCAGTATGGAGCCGAACCCTTCACGTCAGCAGCCTGGGAATGAAGCGACCCTTCTTCCCGCAGCGATAAGAGTTTACATTCGAGCCTTTAGTTCCTATGCTCTCTTACCAATCATAGCCGTCTTGTCTCCTTTTTCCTCTTTATGACTGATACTAGTACCTAATTCCCCTCCGGAAGGCTCGACTGACCTCTGAGGAATCCTAATCATAAAGCATCCAAAGGAGTTTCTATGATCATATAAGCTAATATGAGTTCTTGTTGTTTGAGTCCTTTATTAGTTCAACCTGGGACTTGTCTTATAAAAGCATTCCCGAGTGAGTCCTCCTTGGGTAAGGAGGACGAACTCTACTCTTCCTTATTCTTTCAGTCCTCTTGAAGAGCTAGAATGCACGAGACTTGTAATAAGAATAGAGTCTATTCCTTATAGATCTTTAAAGTAATTAAAGGAATTAGCTCTCTTCCGGCCCGCTATTTATGAAAGAAATAGAGTAAAGGGCCGACCTTCTGAGTTAAGAGTTAGAATGAGTTATGAGTTAGAGAAAAGAGTCCTTATTTCTCTTATAGTTTCTTAAGGCAGTTCTTCTTCACCCCCGAGGGGGAGAGCGAAGCGAGGGGGTCACGTTCCTTTCTACTACTTGATCTATGAGTTAATGCAGCTATGAGCTATGAGCTACTCTTCTTAGAGCTCTTAATAGCAAACCTCGCTCTTGATGTTTGCACTTTAGTATGCTAATTAAGGGCTCTAGCCCTACTGAGCAGCTTCCGAAAGGTCCTCGGGACGAGGGCTTCAGATCAGCTATTCTCACCTCCTGGTAGTGCTTGAACTCTTCAAAAACAGCTTACAAGGCAGCTAGGAAGCCCTGGAGGGCTTTCTAGCATATGCCTTGACTGTCTTAATCTCTTAAAACTACATGAGTTAGGAGTTAGATTTCATGAGGATGGCTCGGGGAGGCATCCGAATGGGCAAGCGGAGAGAAGGACTCCTCGGTAAAGGAGTCCGATCGAAGCGATAAGGAAAGCGCACCCGAAGGGACAGCGACGGTTGGGGCTACGCATAACCTAAATCCTGTCTTCCCTCCGGTCGGCTAAGCGATCTCTCCGATCTCGCCTCCGGAAAGCGACGAAAGCAACCGAAAGAATAACCTCCCTTCGGTCTTCGACCTGCGGCTTGGCAACTTGCATATTATTCCATTCCCCTTAGAATGACCTAAAGTAGCTCTTGTTTTCCCTTTAGTGAAGGGCTTCCCTTTAAAGAAGCCCGAACGAGCCTTTAGAGGAGTTCTTTAGTCGGGGTTGTTTAAGCCTACGCATGTGCCACCATTGATTATTTCTCTGTTATTCTAACTCCTTTGTTTTAAGTGAAAAAAGAGCTCAAGCACTGGTTTACCAGTATGGAGCCGAACCCTTCACGTCAGCAGCCTGGGAATGAAGCGACCCTTCTTCCCGCAGCGATAAGAGTTTACATTCGAGCCTTTAGTTCCTATGCTCTCTTACCAATCATAGCCGTCTTGTCTCCTTTTTCCTCTTTATGACTGATACTAGTACCTAATTCCCCTCCGGAAGGCTCGACTGACCTCTGAGGAATCCTAATCATAAAGCATCCAAAGGAGTTTCTATGATCATATAAGCTAATATGAGTTCTTGTTGTTTGAGTCCTTTATTAGTTCAACCTGGGACTTGTCTTATAAAAAGCATTCCCGAGTGAGTCCTCCTTGGGTAAGGAGGACGAACTCTACTCTTCCTTATTCTTTCAGTCCTCTTGAAGAGCTAGAATGCACGAGACTTGTAATAAAGAATAGAGTCTATTCCTTATAGATCTTTAAAGTAATTAAAGGAATTAGCTCTCTTTCCGGCCCGCTATTTATGAAAGAAATAGAGTAAAGGGCCGACCTTCTGAGTTAAGAGTTAGAATGAGTTATGAGTTAGAGAAAAGAGTCCTTATTTCTCTTATAGTTTCTTAAGGCAGTTCTTCTTCACCCCCCGAGGGGAGAGCGAAGCGAGGGGGTCACGTTCCTTTCTACTACTTGATCTATGAGTTAATGCAGCTATGAGCTATGAGCTACTCTTCTTAGAGCTCTTAATAGCAAACCTCGCTCTTGATGTTTGCACTTTAGTATGCTAATTAAGGGCTCTAGCCCTACTGAGCAGCTTCCGAAAGGTCCTCGGGACGAGGGCTTCAGATCAGCTATTCTCACCTCCTGGTAGTGCTTGAACTCTTCAAAAACAGCTTACAAGGCAGCTAGGAAGCCCTGGGAGGGCTTTCTAGCATATGCCTTGACTGTCTTAATCTCTTAAAACTAACATGAGTTAGGAGTTAGATTTCATGAGGATGGCTCGGGGAGGCATCCGAATGGGCAAGCGGAGAGAAGGACTCCTCGGTAAAGGAGTCCGATCGAAGCGATAAGGAAAGCGCACCCGAAGGGACAGCGACGGTTGGGGCTACGCATAACCTAAATCCTGTCTTCCCTCCGGTCGGCTAAGCGATCTCTCCGATCTCGCCTCCGGAAAGCGACGAAAGCAACCGAAAGAATAACCTCCTTCGGTCTTCGACCTGCGGCTTGGCAACTTGCATATTATTCCATTCCCCTTAGAATGACCTAAAAGTAGCTCTTGTTTTCCCTTTAGTGAAGGGCTTCCCTTTAAAGAAGCCCGAACGAGCCTTTAGAGGAGTTCTTAGTCGGGGTTGTTTAAGCCTACGCATGTGCCACCATTGATTATTTCTCCTGTTATTCTACTCTTTGTTTAAGTGAAAAAAGAGCTCAAGCACTGGTTTACCAGTATGGAGCCGAACCCTTCACGTCAGCAGCCTGGGAATGAAGCGACCCTTCTTCCGCAGCGATAAGAGTTTACATTCGAGCCTTTAGTTCCTATGCTCTCTTACCAATCATAGCCGTCTTGTCTCCTTTTTCCTCTTTATGACTGATACTAGTACCTAATTCCCCTCCGGAAGGCTCGACTGACCTCTGAGGAATCCTAATCATAAAGCATCCAAAGGAGTTTCTATGATCATATAAGCTAATATGAGTTCTTGTTGTTTGAGTCCTTTATTAGTTCAACCTGGGACTTGTCTTATAAAAAGCATTCCCGAGTGAGTCCTCCTTGGGTAAGGAGGACGAACTCTACTCTTCCTTATTCTTTCAGTCCTCTGAAGAGCTAGAATGCACGAGACTTGTAATAAAGAATAGAGTCTATTCCTTATAGATCTTTAAGTAATTAAGGAATTAGCTCTCTTTCCGGCCCGCTATTTATGAAAGAAATAGAGTAAAGGGCCGACCTTCTGAGTTAAGAGTTAGAATGAGTTATGAGTTAGAGAAAAGAGTCCTTATTTCTCTTATAGTTTCTTAAGGCAGTTCTTCTTCACCCCCCGAGGGGGAGAGCGAAGCGAGGGGGTCACGTTCCTTTCTACTACTTGATCTATGAGTTAATGCAGCTATGAGCTATGAGCTACTCTTCTTAGAGCTCTTAATAGCAAACCTCGCTCTTGATGTTTGCACTTTAGTATGCTAATTAAGGGCTCTAGCCCTACTGAGCAGCTTCCGAAAGGTCCTCGGGACGAGGGCTTCAGATCAGCTATTCTCACCTCCTGGTAGTGCTTGAACTCTTCAAAAACAGCTTACAAGGCAGCTAGGAAGCCCTGGAGGGCTTTCTAGCATATGCCTTGACTGTCTTAATCTCTTAAAACTAACATGAGTTAGGAGTTAGATTTCATGAGGATGGCTCGGGGAGGCATCCGAATGGGCAAGCGGAGAGAAGGACTCCTCGGTAAAGGAGTCCGATCGAAGCGATAAGGAAAGCGCACCCGAAGGGACAGCGACGGTTGGGGCTACGCATAACCTAAATCCTGTCTTCCCTCCGGTCGGCTAAGCGATCTCTCCGATCTCGCCTCCGGAAAGCGACGAAAGCAACCGAAAGAATAACCTCCCTTCGGTCTTCGACCTGCGGCTTGGCAACTTGCATATTATTCCATTCCCCTTAGAATGACCTAAAAGTAGCTCTTGTTTTCCCTTTAGTGAAGGGCTTCCCTTTAAAGAAGCCCGAACGAGCCTTTAGAGGAGTTCTTTAGTCGGGGTTGTTTAAGCCTACGCATGTGCCACCATTGATTATTTCTCCTGTTATTCTAACTCCTTTGTTTTAAGTGAAAAAAGAGCTCAAGCACTGGTTTACCAGTATGGAGCCGAACCCTTCACGTCAGCAGCCTGGGAATGAAGCGACCCTTCTTCCCGCAGCGATAAGAGTTTACATTCGAGCCTTTAGTTCCTATGCTCTCTTACCAATCATAGCCGTCTTGTCTCCTTTTTCCTCTTTATGACTGATACTAGTACTAATTCCCCTCCGGAAGGCTCGACTGACCTCTGAGGAATCCTAATCATAAAGCATCCAAAGGAGTTTCTATGATCATATAAGCTAATATGAGTTCTTGTTGTTTGAGTCCTTTATTAGTTCAACCTGGGACTTGTCTTATAAAAAGCATTCCCGAGTGAGTCCTCCTTGGGTAAGGAGGACGAACTCTACTCTTCCTTATTCTTTCAGTCCTCTTGAAGAGCTAGAATGCACGAGACTTGTAATAAAGAATAGAGTCTATTCCTTATAGATCTTTAAAGTAATTAAAGGAATTAGCTCTCTTTCCGGCCCGCTATTTATGAAAGAAATAGAGTAAAGGGCCGACCTTCTGAGTTAAGAGTTAGAATGAGTTATGAGTTAGAGAAAAGAGTCCTTATTTCTCTTATAGTTTCTTAAGGCAGTTCTTCTTCACCCCCCGAGGGGGAGAGCGAAGCGAGGGGGTCACGTTCCTTTCTACTACTTGATCTATGAGTTAATGCAGCTATGAGCTATGAGCTACTCTTCTTAGAGCTCTTAATAGCAAACCTCGCTCTTGATGTTTGCACTTTAGTATGCTAATTAAGGGCTCTAGCCCTACTGAGCAGCTTCCGAAAGGTCCTCGGGACGAGGGCTTCAGATCAGCTATTCTCACCTCCTGGTAGTGCTTGAACTCTTCAAAAACAGCTTACAAGGCAGCTAGGAAGCCCTGGGAGGGCTTTCTAGCATATGCCTTGACTGTCTTAATCTCTTAAAACTAACATGAGTTAGGAGTTAGATTTCATGAGGATGGCTCGGGGAGGCATCCGAATGGGCAAGCGGAGAGAAGGACTCCTCGGTAAAGGAGTCCGATCGAAGCGATAAGGAAAGCGCACCCGAAGGGACAGCGACGGTTGGGGCTACGCATAACCTAAATCCTGTCTTCCCTCCGGTCGGCTAAGCGATCTCTCCGATCTCGCCTCGGAAAGCGACGAAAGCAACCGAAAGAATAACCTCCCTTCGGTCTTCGACCTGCGGCTTGGCAACTTGCATATTATTCCATTCCCCTTAGAATGACCTAAAAGTAGCTCTTGTTTTCCCTTTAGTGAAGGGCTTCCCTTTAAAGAAGCCCGAACGAGCCTTTAGAGGAGTTCTTTAGTCGGGGTTGTTTAAGCCTACGCATGTGCCACCATTGATTATTTCTCCTGTTATTCTAACTCCTTTGTTTTAAGTGAAAAAAGAGCTCAAGCACTGGTTTACCAGTATGGAGCCGAACCCTTCACGTCAGCAGCCTGGGAATGAAGCGACCCTTCTTCCGCAGCGATAAGAGTTTACATTCGAGCCTTTAGTTCCTATGCTCTCTTACCAATCATAGCCGTCTTGTCTCCTTTTTCCTCTTTATGACTGATACTAGTACCTAATTCCCCTCCGGAAGGCTCGACTGACCTCTGAGGAATCCTAATCATAAAGCATCCAAAGGAGTTTCTATGATCATATAAGCTAATATGAGTTCTTGTTGTTTGAGTCCTTTATTAGTTCAACCTGGGACTTGTCTTATAAAAAGCATTCCCGAGTGAGTCCTCCTTGGGTAAGGAGGACGAACTCTACTCTTCCTTATTCTTTCAGTCCTCTTGAAGAGCTAGAATGCACGAGACTTGTAATAAAGAATAGAGTCTATTCCTTATAGATCTTTAAAGTAATTAAAGGAATTAGCTCTCTTTCCGGCCCGCTATTTATGAAAGAAATAGAGTAAAGGGCCGACCTTCTGAGTTAAGAGTTAGAATGAGTTATGAGTTAGAGAAAAGAGTCCTTATTTCTCTATAGTTTCTTAAGGCAGTTCTTCTTCACCCCCCGAGGGGGAGAGCGAAGCGAGGGGGTCACGTTCCTTTCTACTACTTGATCTATGAGTTAATGCAGCTATGAGCTATGAGCTACTCTTCTTAGAGCTCTTAATAGCAAACCTCGCTCTTGATGTTTGCACTTTAGTATGCTAATTAAGGGCTCTAGCCCTACTGAGCAGCTTCGAAAGGTCCTCGGGACGAGGGCTTCAGATCAGCTATTCTCACCTCCTGGTAGTGCTTGAACTCTTCAAAAACAGCTTACAAGGCAGCTAGGAAGCCCTGGGAGGGCTTTCTAGCATATGCCTTGACTGTCTTAATCTCTTAAAACTAACATGAGTTAGGAGTTAGATTTCATGAGGATGGCTCGGGGAGGCATCCGAATGGGCAAGCGGAGAGAAGGACTCCTCGGTAAGGAGTCCGATCGAAGCGATAAGGAAAGCGCACCCGAAGGGACAGCGACGGTTGGGGCTACGCATAACCTAAATCCTGTCTTCCCTCCGGTCGGCTAAGCGATCTCTCCGATCTCGCCTCCGGAAAGCGACGAAAGCAACCGAAAGAATAACCTCCCTTCGGTCTTCGACCTGCGGCTTGGCAACTTGCATATTATTCCATTCCCCTTAGAATGACCTAAAAGTAGCTCTTGTTTTCCCTTTAGTGAAGGGCTTCCCTTTAAAGAAGCCCGAACGAGCCTTTAGAGGAGTTCTTTAGTCGGGGTTGTTTAAGCCTACGCATGTGCCACCATGATTATTTCTCCTGTTATTCTAACTCCTTTGTTTTAAGTGAAAAAAGAGCTCAAGCACTGGTTTACCAGTATGGAGCCGAACCCTTCACGTCAGCAGCCTGGGAATGAAGCGACCCTTCTTCCCGCAGCGATAAGAGTTTACATTCGAGCCTTTAGTTCCTATGCTCTCTTACCAATCATAGCCGTCTTGTCTCCTTTTTCCTCTTTATGACTGATACTAGTACCTAATTCCCCTCCGGAAGGCTCGACTGACCTCTGAGGAATCCTAATCATAAAGCATCCAAAGGAGTTTCTATGATCATATAAGCTAATATGAGTTCTTGTTGTTTGAGTCCTTTATTAGTTCAACCTGGGACTTGTCTTATAAAAAGCATTCCCGAGTGAGTCCTCCTTGGGTAAGGAGGACGAACTCTACTCTTCCTTATTCTTTCAGTCCTCTTGAAGAGCTAGAATGCACGAGACTTGTAATAAAGATAGAGTCTATTCCTTATAGATCTTTAAAGTAATTAAAGGAATTAGCTCTCTTTCCGGCCCGCTATTTATGAAAGAAATAGAGTAAAGGGCCGACCTTCTGAGTTAAGAGTTAGAATGAGTTATGAGTTAGAGAAAAGAGTCCTTATTTCTCTTATAGTTTCTTAAGGCAGTTCTTCTTCACCCCCCGAGGGGAGAGCGAAGCGAGGGGGTCACGTTCCTTTCTACTACTTGATCTATGAGTTAATGCAGCTATGAGCTATGAGCTACTCTTCTTAGAGCTCTTAATAGCAAACCTCGCTCTTGATGTTTGCACTTTAGTATGCTAATTAAGGGCTCTAGCCCTACTGAGCAGCTTCCGAAAGGTCCTCGGGACGAGGGCTTCAGATCAGCTATTCTCACCTCCTGGTAGTGCTTGAACTCTTCAAAAACAGCTTACAAGGCAGCTAGGAAGCCCTGGGAGGGCTTTCTAGCATATGCCTTGACTGTCTTAATCTCTTAAAACTAACATGAGTTAGGAGTTAGATTTCATGAGGATGGCTCGGGGAGGCATCCGAATGGGCAAGCGGAGAGAAGGACTCCTCGGTAAAGGAGTCCGATCGAAGCGATAAGGAAAGCGCACCCGAAGGGACAGCAACGGTTGACGAAAAGCATCCCCCGAATATCCTCCCTCCGGAAAGCGACGAATGCAACCACTACTAAATCTCCTCTTAATGTTCTAACTCGCTAAAAGAAGCTCTTAGTCTTCCTTTAGTAAAGGAGTCCTGGGTAGGGCTCCTGAACGAGCTAATAGAGGGCTTGTTAGTCGGGGGGAAGTTTAAGCCTACGGATATGCAAACTAGAATCCTCAAATGTTAGTTGACAGAGAGGAAGAAAAGAGCTCCTACTGTACTATTACCAGTATGGAGCCAACCCCTTCATCTCGGCGTGCCGCACTATTCGACTGTGCATTGGCGAAGCAGTACGCACTCCGACTTTTAGTTCCTGTACGTCTGCCCCAATCAGAGCCGTCTTGTCTGCATCTGCCTCTTTATGGCTGGTTTGAATAGATTTATAAGCCAAATCCCGCCTCCGGTAAGCCGGACTAACCATCTAGCAGGAACGAAACCATAAATTAACAAATGCAGGTTCTCTGATCATATATCAAAATATGAGTTATGAGTTCGAGTTAGAGTTATTTATAAACAGAGGATGGAACTTGTCTTAACTGAAGGATTCTTCAGTGAGTTCTCCTTGGGTAAGGAGAACGAACGATAGCTCTTCCTTCTCGATTGGAGTCTTGTATACTAGTATTAAATTGCACGAGACTTGTACAAAAGAAGAGAGTATTGTCCTTATTGATCTTAATAGGAATATAAGGAAGTAGCTCTCTTGCCTGCCCGCTATTTCTGAAAGAAATAGAGTCAAGGGCAGGACCTTTTCCTATTCCCCCGAGGGGGATTAAGGGGGGTAACGTTCCTTTCTACTACTTGATCTATGAGTTAATGCAGCTAGTAGCTATGAGCTAGGAGCTACTCTTTATGAGCATACTTCTTGTCAGTAAAGTAGTCTTCTTAGATAAAGAGCAGTCTTATACTCTATCTATAG